>NC_090267.1:116120459-116280459 GCF_040414725.1 Anabrus simplex | reverse complement strand
GTCACCCGGAGGACCCGGTTCCTATTCCCGGCCGGGTTAGGGTTTTTAATTGTAAAAGATTAATATCCCTGGCGTGAGGACTGGGTGTTTGTGTCGTCTTTAACGTCCCTTTCCTCACATTCAACACTTTACACTTCCGCCAGTTACATAATACACCCAGGTTCCTCACATATGGTGCAAGTAGGGACAAAAGATCTTCATAGGTCGACGTCCCGAACAAATAGCATTAAAAAATTCTTCTTTCTAGGATCTCCAGCTTCTCCAACTTGTAATTCATCGAGAGGTATTCGCTGACATACATGCATTATGTTTCTGCTACAGTTTTGTATTATTATTATTATTATTATTATTATTATTATTATTATTATTATTATTATTATTATTATTATTTACATCCATTTAGGAAGGCTCGGCTTGTTCCGGTTAAATAATGAACTGACTAAGTAAGGAGTCTCCCTCTTGAATATGAAATTATACAGATATCTAAAAATATTTACGACAGAAATAATTACAGCATAAATGTATAACGAATGTGCACAAATTATGTCCCTGAACACTTTTTTCATCTATCCTTTTTGGGAATCTATCCTTCAGTATTACCATAACTTGGGCATGGATATTCATGTTGTTTAGTTTAACGCAGAGGAAATATCGTTCCTAGAAATTTTCTCACAATGTGGCAGGTGTTCAGGAGGGTGGCTTTCTGCAGCTTAATGTACGTGTGGTGATGCAGGTTTAATGCGGCCAGAGAGCTGTGCAAGCTTTTCGGAATAACACCAGTTCGTCATAATTATCACTATTGGAACTGTGATGACTAATCTAATTTGATATCTTTGTGGCTATTGTTTTCAGATTGTAGGTGTTTGGGCAAGCAATTTCTGTAAGGGACGTGGATCTTTTTTTGCTACATCGATTAGAATAATATCCGTCCTGTTGTTACTGAGCGTGACATCGGTTGTGACATCTCGGTCCCATAGATCTTGTATGAAGAGTTTTCCAGAACTTGTGGAGGTGTGTGTTTCCAATATGCAATTGATGACCGAGGAAATCCACGTTTTAAAGAAAGTTGGAGGTCCTGGTCTTCTGACACCAACTTGGCAGATTCGAACCTGGCTCAGTTCGCTGATATTTGAAGGTGCTCAAATATGTCAACCTCGTGTCGGTAGTTTTAATGGCACATGAAAGAACTCCTGCGGAACTAAATTCCGGCACCTCGGCTTCTCCGAAAACCATAAAAGTAGTTAGTGGGACGTAAAGCGAATAACATTATTATTATTATTATTATTATTATTATTATTATTATTATTATTATTATTATTTCTTCGTAATGCCCATTCAAAGAGCACGTTTGAACTTGTTCGTTGGCCTGATGGTTTTCGCCTTCTTAACCTCCCAAAATCTCTTCATGAATGCACTGTGTTGCATCTTGCATTATTGTTATTATTATTATTATTATTATTATTATTATTATTGTTGTTGTTGTTGTTGTTGTTGTTGTTGTCTAAAGGGGCCTAACATCTTGGTCATTGGCCCATGTTATTCTTATTAACTGATATAAACGTTTCTTGTAATCGTGTATGTCTCTAAAATTCGCTAGTCGGCAACACTGGGAGACGGAGGTATCATACTTGTCAATTTATATTATCTGTGCCATCCACCTTATATACCATTAAATTCTGAACCATTGCGATTGCTTCACAGAAATGTCAGCGGGTATGAGATACATAATCGGAAACACTGAAATGTTTAATCCATTGAAAGGGTATCAGTGCAGTGAATGGAGCGGAACCCACCTTCCTGGTAGCAGAGTTCTTTACTTGTTGGGGTAGTATCCGCTCGAAAATATAATATAGCTTTCATATCCGAAGTCTCACGGTTCATATGGTGCGAGATGCGACCACTGCGAGGTAGCAATTCACATGGACGTGACGTGACAGGAGATAGGGAAATACAGTCATATGGAAAGTTAAATGATCCGCTTTACAGAAGTGAAGAAGTAAATGGTCCACAGTTTCGGAAACAACTGAAACAAGGCAGGATACTGTAAACATTTCTGTGTATATGTCACTCTTCTGGAGTATACAGTTTCTTGCATTCCGATTTGATCTCATTCTTTCATACTAAATCTACTTTGTGCGGAGTCAGATCATGAGAAAATGGGTGGCGTTGCTATTGTTTTAAGGGGAAGTACAATTAACCACCTTCTCTTAATATTAATCAGACGAGAAAAGAAGATAAGTCATAGCTGCAAAAGTTAAAGTGAAGAATTCTTTGTATCTGAAGAAATAAAGGTTTAAACTTGTGTTCTGTACCATGTCTCACAATAAACTGGCATCTGAAACAGTAAACTGACGTACTGTATATACATATCTACCAGATTTGTAATTTAATAGCTTCTGACGGAATTAACCACCAGAAATAAGGCGTATATCTTTGTATTTGCTGTTTCTTGCCTTTTTAAACGATATATTAATGTGTACAGCGCCTATCTTAATTTTAAATCCAATTGAGATTTATCGATGGGCTGTTTTTTAAAAAACGTTAAATTTAACCCCTTATATTTTGAGACAATTCAGTTCAGTGTATTTTAACATGCCCGCCTCTATGGTGTAGTGGTTATTGTGATTAGCTCCCAACCCCAGAGGCCCGGGTTCGATTCCCGGCTCTGCCACGAAATTTGAAAAGTGGTACGAGGGCTGGAACGGGGTCCACTCAGCCTCGGGAGGTCAACTGCGTAGAGGGGGGGTTCGATTCCCTCCTCAGCCATCCTGGAAGTGGTTTTCCGTGGTTTCCCACTTCTCCTCCAGGCAAATGCCGGGATGGTACCTAACTTAAGGCCACGGCCGCTTCCTTCCCTCTTCCTTGTCTATCCTTTCCAAACGTCCCATCCCCCCCACAAGGCCCCTGTTCAGCATAGCAGGTGAGGCCGCCTGGGCGAGGTACTGGTCATCCTCCCCAGTTGTATCCCCAGACCCAGAGTCTGAAGCTCCAGGACACTGCCCTTGAGGCGGTAGAGGTGGGATCCCTTGCTGAGTCAGAGGGAAGAACCGACTCTGGAGGGAAAACAGATTACGAACGAACGTATTTTAACATTTGACCTTCCCTTTTCAAACGACACCTAGTTCATGTCAATATCTTAAAAATTGATAAAATTATAGACGGAACACGATTGCCAAAAGATCTCACGTGACCTTGTGCCATAACATCCTGTACCCGTGTACGGAAAGATAAGGGTTCTTTTTATCAATTGGATGAGATCCAACCTTTCGAAGAATAGAGGTATCGGCAAAATGGAAAGCGGTGGCAACGAAGAGCGTGAAAATTATAGGTGGGCCGGCACAAGGTTACACTTGACAGTTGTAATTCATGTTGGCACCACTACAAAAATGAAATGAAGAACGTCAGCCGTCAATTAGAATCACCAATCTATTACTTTTTATGTCGGATACAGTTGCTCATTTTATTCGTGTTAATTCGTATTTAATTCCGTATAGTGTTTATAATACTTTATTTGCTTACACAAATATGAGCATTAAAAAATATATTATAAGGTTTAAAAGTGAGCCACAAAATAATTACGAACTATTTTCAGTTGATTGTTGTTGGCAGTATGGGTAGTACAGTGGTGCCATCTATAAATAACTCGACCACCGTATTGAAGTGTTGCCGTTTCGTGTGTCGTCGCTAGCACGTGGTCAGGTTTGATTCGCGCATTTATGAAAGCTTTGTTTTCTTTGTGAGATAATTGTAAAATTTTATTTTAACGAATGCAGTGCGATGTCACGGAAACGACAACATAGTTATGAAGCGCGAAGTTATAACCCTTTGCGCCGCGGAGTGGCCCTTAATAGTCAGACATTAGAACTAGTGCGGAGAACTCATGCGTTTTACGAGAGGGAGAGGAAATTCGTTCTGTTCCTGCAGATCAAGTTGTGCAACGCATATGTCAAACATGAGGGCTTTCAAAGCGTACTGTTATTCAGACAGGTTTTCGCCTCCTAGAACAGAAGGAAAAAGGGACTGGGGAACATAGCAGCAGTGGAAACGGGGCTGAGAGTAGGGACTTGTTTCACAGCACTCCGGGAAAGAAACGAATTAAGCTATCTCCTCTAACAGGAATTGAGTCTTTCAGGCGGATGCAATACGAAGACACTTGTCTTCGAAAGTCCCTTCTGTCATTGTTATGGACAATGCACCTTACCACTCCGTAATAATGGACAAGACCCCTACTTCGAGCGCCCGTAAAGAACTGTTAGTGGAATGGCTGCAGTAAAGAAATATCCCATCGCATATGTGTATGACTAAATCAGTCGACGAGGTAGCGAATGATCAAGGACACGAGATTATTAGGTTGTCGCCGTACAACTGTCACTTTAACCTCATTGAGTTGGTACCGGTACGATATGGGGTGAATTAAAACATTACGTACACACTAATAACAAGTCCTTCACAATTACTGAAGTGGAAGGACTATTCCGGGAGAGTATTGCTCGAAAGGATGCGGTTTTGTGGAGGAAGAAAGTTAGCCATGTCGCAACATTCATAAACTCGGCAATGGCAATACATGTCATCATCAGTCACTGTCAGGAGTTGATCTGCCTAGACGACGGTGACAATGACAACGAAGACGACGGTAGTGATGGGAGTGATCTGGAGGGCATCGAGCCTCTACCTGCAGTGCCGGATTAAGGTGTTTGGGGGCCCTGGCCTATTTAAAAATGTGGGGCCCCTTCTTCGTAACACCACGTAAGACTAGCATACTGAAGTCGTTTTAGAACTACTTCCACTTAAATTGATGAATAGGGAAGTGTTGAAATAGACTACAATTTTTCTTTATTTTTCATGTTAATATTTCATAATGCCAAAACATATTTTACATTTGTCTCATCATCACTATCAAATCGACATACAAAACAGAACTTACTATGCACCACTAGGACGTTTTCTATCCGTTTTACAAGAACATTACAGTTGTAACTTACGAATGGTTCAATAATCAGAGGTGAACTGGAAGTTCTCTTCCTGATGCAAAGATATAGTATAGTATGCGCATTCCTCCGTGCTTCCCCTGTTGCCCCCCGCTCACTTTCTAGACCCCTTTCCCGTCTGCCCGTACTAGCAGGCTGCCAGATTTAAGTTTTCGTCAACAATAACCTTTACAGTAATTACAGTGCGTAAGTAGCGAGGATTCATGTCTCCGGACGGTAACTGATTCTAGCAGTAAAAATGAAATGTCGTATGGCTTTTAGTGCCGGGATATCCCAGGACGGGTTCGGCTCGCCCGGTGCAGGTCTTTCTATTTGCCACCCGTAGGTGACCTGCGCGTCGTGATGAGGATGAAATGATGATGAAGACAACACATACACCAAGCCCCCGTGGCATTGGAATTAACCAATTAAGGTTAAAATCCCCGAGCCGGCCGGGAATCGAACCCGGGACCCTCTGAACCGAAGGCCAGTACGCTGACCGTTCAGCCAACGAGTCGGACATTCTAGCAGTGATAACATACTAACGCCGACAGCTGATAAGAAGGAAGGACGAGTGCGTGTTCGATATTTTGCGAGCGTAAACATTCATATACATCCACGAAGGTGGAGCAGCAGGCCTTTTTACACAATTTTAGGTTCGGCCAAGGGCCGGGGCCCCTTGGCACGCGGGGCCCGGTGCTGCAGCCCCTTTAGCCCCCCCGTTAATCCGGCCCTGTCTACCTGTATGAATCAGGTATGAAAATAAGTTTTCTGTATTTTCGTAAATTTTATAATTATACTTGAAACCTTTTGTGTTGGCACCGGTGTATATTATTTTAACATTTATTGGTGTATTTAAAGTGAGATTCTTGTCGGCCTAATTCTTCCGTATTTTCTAACGTCGCGATAATAAGTATTTCGTAGTATATGTATCTCGTATCATTTTGTGTGATGAAATATTTTATTGCAAACTTAATCGGCGTGTTGAAAATTCGATTTTTATCGGTCAATTTCATTTGTATTGTGTATCATCGCGATGACATTAAAAGAATTTCTCCCGTGTATTTAAGAATTCGTGTGTCGTGCAATCAGCTGTTGTTGCGGTGGCAACATCGCTTCGTGCGCCATTGCAGTGTGACCAACATTGTGCGCAGCTGTCCTGTGCAACCTTACGGCGACCTACCTAAAGAAACTTCCAAGGCGTCGTAAACATAATATCGTTTGAAGAATGTGGTAAGAAAAACAGATGTTACATGTAACAATCGAGAATATATGCGTGAGGAGGTATCGTAGGCTCTCTGATGTGGGAAATACATCACAAAATGCAGGTATGATTGGTAGGTACATCAGTAGGTGTGTTGATATGATACTTTCAGGAAAATTTCTGGAGATATATGTAAATTATTAATTTTTCATTTCATTATTTGTAATATCTTTAATATCTAATTATGAATAACTAACTGCATGTATCAGTTAAGATTACAATAAATAAATAAATAAATAAATAAATAAATAAATAAATAAATAAATAATTAAAAACATACATACTCTCTTTCCCAGTTTCTGGCCATTCGTAATCGAAAGAGAATTCTATATCCTGTATCTTGTCATTAACGCAAGCCTCAGACAATAGACAATTTAGTTACCACCTCATTGTTCTAGAGTCGTATCATGTTTTGCAATCTCTTAACCTGATGCTTGGGCATCAGTGGGCCTTCCCCAGTGACAAAAGACGGTCGATTTTGTAGACCTTCATAAGACCAATACCACACTCTAAAGCAGGGTCTCTCAGGGTGCATGCACCAGTGCATTGCGCTGTGCACGGTGCAAAAGACGACTTCGCTTGGTTGACCAGAGTGCAGACCCCCACTCCTCGATTTGGAGCAATAGCGCTGTCTCTCTCTATCCCCACGCCTGTCTCGCTCGCTCCGCTGTCTCCCTCTTCCTCACTTGCACTGTAGCGCTCCAAATCCGAGCCGAGTTGAGCCGAGCTTAACCGAGTAGCCCAGAGACGAAGCGTTTGTCCAAGTCGAGCCGAATGGGATCGATGCACTGTGCACAGGAACTCTGCGCCTCAGTTTGCACGCGTGAGATTTTGGGCATTTGAGAGGCCTTGCTCTAAAGTATGGCCACTAGTCCCATTACCCCTGTAGTAAACAAACACCAGAAAATCCAACTCTCTCTGGTGGTATTTATGAATTCAAGATTAGTTGATTTTGTTTGTTTGTTTCCTTCTTTGGCGTACTTAACGTTATGAACCGTTCCCGTACAATAAACCAACGTTCACAATTATGTACGAAATTAATACAACTTACGGTTCCTAGGACATAACCTGTAAAACATTTATGCTGTAATAAAACCCTTGTTAATGATGATAATAATGATGATGATGATGATGATGGTGGTAGTGGTAGATAATACTTGAACAGGTTAGCTCAGTGCTTTGCGTCACTGCCGGTTATGGTTGCTAGCAAACTCTGTACTCTGAGACAGGCGGATTCGAATACTCCGTCGGCCATTTTCGAAATGGTTTTCCGTGGTTTCCCAATTCAACTCCAGGCAAATGCCAGGATGGTACCTTTCTCAAGGCTACAGCCACTTCCTTCAGATTTCTAGCCCCGACCTGGCACCCAATGATTTGGGTAAGCGATTCAGCGTGGATACGGTCGTTCCGTGTTCGGTTATGACGTGACTTCAGGGACTGGACGCAGATTTCTTCCATACTGGGATGGATGCCTCGGTGTACAGTTGGAACAATTTCTTGGACAAGAATGGTGACTGTGTTCAATACTAATGCGTATCAGTGTTTTACTAGTGTACTGTATATCCTTATATTTACCTGTAAAATACAGAAATGTTTTCCGTTCGAACTCTTATCTTATTTTTTGAAGCGCCTTTGTATATAAAATATACCTCCACATTTATATTATTATCGAACGTTTCATATGGTTTTAAAAAAGTTGTTTGATGCGACTGGTTGTTAATGGATTTTAAAACATGTCCCCATGTTAGAAATATATTATCTGCATAAGTGTTTTTTTTACAATTGGCTTTACGTCACACCGATACAGATAGGTCTTATGGCAACGATGGGATAAGAAAGGGCTAGGAGAGGGAAGTAAACTGCCGTGGCCTTAATTAAGGTACAGCCTGGTGTGAAAGTTCGAAACCACGGAAAACCACCTTCAGGGCTGCCGACAGTGGGGATTTCCTGAAAGATAAATTGTTGATGACAGTCATTCAGCGCAATCAAGAATTGCATACGGGGAAAACCACTAGGTATCTGTATATATTTGCAGTTTGGATAAATCCATTTTTTTAAAGTTGTAGTCCTACTGAACTGAACCGTCTGTCATATCGACCTGAAAGTGAGCAAAAATGTATTTTTGGTGTATGAAGCACCTTAACTTCTTGAAACTGTCCGTTTAATAATTATACGTTAAGGAGTGTAGTTGAAACTGTCGTATATGCAATTCGTATTTCTTAGTGTGGAACAAAAGACATTAGTCGGTAGGTAATTAAGAAAAATATTGGTTCTCGTGGGAATTTCTGCTTTTTACTGATATCTATGGTAAGTCAGATCCCAGGGGTGGCATACAACTCTCTTTTATCAACGTCTCCAGTGATTTTGATGGTCGTATTAAGTGCATTTCTCTGGAAAGTAATTTTCTCTTGAAGCAGCCAATATGCAATCTGCGCAGGATTCGCCAACGCGTTTTATCGGTTCCGTGAAATCTTCTCCCTCGCTATTGCACACAATAATTGCTCCGTAATGCTCGCACTCTACAGCTAATAGAGAGAGTTAAATACATTCCTCACTGCATTTTCGGATAACGTTGTTAACAGGCGGAGTATATTCTGACTAGCCTGCTGCCAGGTCCGGGAGAATGACGGCCCGACTAGTGTCGACATTGAGGAAGATCTTGGCTCTTGTACACCTCTACTTTGATGGCTAGAGATGGTGGATTTTAGTATGTTAAAACTGTGAATTTGACATTAAAAATTAAGTTCAGCCTTGTTATAATAATAATAATAATAATAATAATAATAATAATAATAATAATAATAATAATAATAATAAATCCCTCGTCGTGAACGCCACGGCGCACGAGTCTCGTTCGGATTCTGGGGGAGACTCGACATCATGCAAGAGACGAGTCGGAGCGTCTCGGTGTACCCCGAAGAGTCAAAAACTCAGGCCAAAATCTAAAACCTTTCTAGCAACTTTCGACATAAATTCACTTACACAAACTGGCAAGCTGAAAACCCTCACCAAAGCTCTTCACGAAAATCAGATATCCATAATGGCCGTACAGGAAACAAGGTACCCAGATGAAGAGATTTTTGAATCCGAAGGCTACCGATTTTTCAAGAGCAAAGCGCAAAGAGGAATCCTCAATGGAGCTGTGTTGCTTGGAACCGCGTTTGCTGTTAGAACCAAGATCCTTAAATCGGTTGCAAATTTCGAACCTGTGAATGACAGATCGTCTATACTCACAATTAAATGCGCGAACAAAACCTATGCTCTAGTTAACGCACATGCTCCTACAAACGATAAGTACAAGTCTGATCCAGACGAAGTTGATAATTTCTGGGACCTACTGGATGAAAAATTAAACAAAATCCCCAAACACCATGTCAAGCTTCTTTTGGGCGACTTCAATGCCAAACTAGGTCGTGAACAGAAGTACAAGAAAGTTATAGGAAATTACCCTGCTCACAAAAGAACCAATCCCAACGGCAAAAGACTGGTGTCCATTTCCGAAAATCACAACCTGCAGGTCATGTCGACCCACTTTCGCCATCTACCCAGAAAGCAAATGACTTGGCGTTCTCCCGTCCAAGCTCTCGGAGAGTTCCAAATTGATCATGTTGTAATCTCCAGGAGAAACAGCCCTGAGATTATGAATGTCAAGGTAAAGAAAGGCATCAATGTGGCCTCAGATCATTATATGTCGCTTATCAAATTCAAACCAATTCCCGCAAACACAAGGAAGACAACCAAACAGATCACACACTTCGACAATGATAAACTTCGGCAAAGGGTCGAGGAGTTCCAGGAGAAGGCTAGACCAAATGACTGTGACTTTAACAACGCCAAAAGTCTCCTTGTTGAGGCCGCCAAAGACGTTGCAGAAATCAAGAGAAGCAAAAAGCATGCCTGGTGGAATGGTACCTGCGAATCAGTCCTCCAAGAAAGACTCAATGCGTGGAAACAGTACTACTCTACGAAATCAGAAAATGATTGGGAAACCTACAAAACCCAACGTGCCCAAGCAGCTAGGGTGTTCAGAACTGAGAAACGTAAATACGAAAAATCTCTCATTGAAAAGATAGAACAAAACTTTTGGAAGAATGAAAGCAGAGAGTACTACAGAGCCTTCAAACGCAAACTCGCTGGCTATAAACCACCATCTCTATGCTTTGAGCGAAAGGACGGCACACTGGCGACGTCAAATGAAGAATATTGCAGCATTCTGGCAGATTACTTCAAGAATTTACTCAATTGCTCTAAATCGCAAAGCGCCATTGAGACCAAGGAACCATTACTCAGGTACCCAGATTCCAGACCACCCGACAGAGATGAAATCAAGCGCCACATTGCCCGTCTCAAAAATAACAAAGCGCCGGGGGAAGACTCAGTAGTAGCAGAACTATGGAAATATGCCCCAGAGGAATCACTTGATATCTTGCAAAAGCAAATAGAAGAAATTTGGAACAAGGAGACCCTACCCGAAGATTGGAAAATAGCTTTGATCCATCCATTACACAAAGAACCGTGTTCTTGAAAAGAACACCGCTAGAGCTCAAGTTGAAATTTTAAAGGAAATTGCCGAACAAACTGGTTTGCAGATATCGTTTGAGAAAACAGAAGTAATGACTAACATCAAAGAGGCTCCACCAAAACTCCATACAAAATACGGAGAGATCACCCGAGTAGACAAATTCAAATACCTGGGTGAGATCATCATGAAAAATGGACTGGACAAAGAAGCACTTCAGGAGCGAGTACGCAAACTGGAAATAGCCTACCAAACATCCCGCACAATCTACAACAAAAAATGCCTTTCCCAAAACACCAAGATACGTCACTATGAAACAGTTCTGAAGCCAGTAGTTCTATATGCAGCCGAAACCCTGTCTCTAAATGCCAACAAAGGACTCCTTGAAGAACTGGAGAAAAGAGAACGCAAAATTGTGAGAGGAATCTTGGGATCAAAGTACAGAAATGGAATCCATCAAAAGAGATCCAACAAGGAAGTCTACAGCAAAATAGAGAAAATTACCGACACAATCAGAAAAAGACGTGCACGATTTTACGGTCATCTGAAAAGAATGGACGAAAGAAAGTTAACTAAAGAAATCTTCCATTTTTTGATTCAAACCCCAAAACCACAATTCCCTGGTTTAGAAATACCAAAGAAGACCTGCAAATGCTACATATCTCAGCTGAGGACGCCCTTAACAGATATCTCTTCCGCAAGAAAATATTGACGAACGGGCTAAACCGAGACGAGCAACCGAAGAGAAGACACGGTGCCCCTTGGAGAGAGGAGCGTAAGCAGGCCCACTCACAAAGAATGAGGGAAATTTGGGCTCTAAAGAAGGTCAAGTTCAGTGTCAAATGCAACAAGACTTAACGTGGTCCTTGATGGCCCCAGCGAATTATATATATTATAATAATAATAATCGTCAGGTAGCAGGCAAGGACCCTCTTCGGAGGCAGCTCTGTCCAGGGAGAGGCGCCCCTGCCTATGTGAGTCCCAGAGCACACTGATCCGGTGTGTATCATCTGGTAAGGGTTCCAGCTCAGGGTTACGAGTGAAGACCTCAATGGCAGTGAAGGCGGAGATGAAGATCATTGGTACGGAGGAACTGGCGGAAGAGGCACCCTTGCTTTTTGGGATAGTAATAAAAAGCCTGTTTAAAATCCAGGTACGTCTGAGTGGTATCCAGCGGCTTCCTGGTCCGAGTCTGTCACCTTGTAGGTCCGGCGGCAATACCAAGCTCCAGGAACTAACAATCCCTGGTTCTAAGCACCCAGCACTGCTACATCTCCTATTACAAGCCAAAGATGATTCGTGAGCGTAGTAACAATATTACCCCAGGTGGTACCCAATCCACCCGCCGCATTGAGACGGCAACCAGGCTTTCGGAGTCTGGGGAGCCTGAACAACCACGAAAACATGGGAGAGAGTCGGAGCTCTCTGGTAAACTATCCCACAAAACCCCCACATACATTGGCACATTCAATATCAACACTTTGATACAACCAGGAAAATTCCTAAATTTAGTCACAGAACTTGATCGGCAAAACATTCTTATCCTTGCCCTGCAGGAAACGCGATTTACTGATGATGCTAACTTGGATTGTGGAAATTACCGTATATTCAAAAGTAAAACAGACCAAAAGATTCTAAATAGGACCCCTTTATTTGGTATGATGTTCGTAGTACATAAAAGTATACTGAACTCGATCCAAGAAATTAATTCCATCAACAATCGCCTAATGACCATGAGGATTCAGTGTGCCAATAAAAAATATACATTAATAAATGCACACGCCCCTACAAATATAGACAACAAGAAGAATCCCCAAAACGTGGACAAATTTTGGAACAAATTTGAAAAAGTTATGTCAAATATTCCAAAGGATGACGTCAAAATCCTTCTAGGCGATTTCAATGCACAAATCGGCCGAGAAAAGGACCACAGGAAAACTGTCGGACTCTACCCGGCGCACAAATTTACCAACAAAAACGGTTCAAGACTCATTGAACTATGTCAACAGTGCAACTTTAAAAGCATGTCCACATCCCTCAGGAAGCATCCCAAGAAACAAAAAACCTGGAGGTCCCCCGTTGAATCCATTGGCGAATTTCAGATTGATCATCTCGTATCAGCTAGAGATAGAGGTACATGGTGTACAAGTGAGAAGAGGAGCAAACATCGACTCTGATCACTATCTCACAAGAGTTAAAGTAAAATTTACTCCAAGAAATTACCACCCCAAGAAAATCCAACAACAGAAATTTGACATAAAAAGTATTCCTGTTACGGATCTAAAAGAAGCATGGGAAAATCAACCAGCGAAAATATGGGAAGAATTCCACACCAAAATCATACAGAAGGCACGAGAAATGGTACTCTTAAAAATGAATACAAAACACCCCTGGTGGAACTCAACATGCAACCAAGCCCTAGAGATAAGAAAATCTGCGTTTCAGAAATACAACGGTAGAAAATACCAGAAAACTCAACGAGAATTTTATGAGGCCAGAAAACAAGTATCCAAAACCATCAAGCAAGAAAAAAAGAAAGCACCTGAAAGAACAACTGGAGTCATTTGAAGAAAACTTTAGAAACCACAACACAAAGGATTTCTACAGAACACTCACATAAAAAATCGAGGATACATTCCACAGAACTTATGTTTCAGGAAACAAGACGGAAAATTGGCGATTACTAATAAAGAAAACTGCCAAGAATTTGCACGGTACTTCTCAGAACTTTTTAACTGCCCAAAATCCACTGGAAGATTCCTTGAAGAAGCATCCAGTTTCACTCACCCAGAATCACCTCCACCAAACCAGGAAGAAATTCAGAGCCACATTAAACGACTAAAGAACAACAGAATCTCAGGAAGAGACGGGATTATTGCAGAATTCCTTAAGAATCTTGGTCCAAATTCACTCAAGGAACTTACAGAAATCATACAGAAAATATGGGAAAATGAAAAACTCCCAGAAGACTGGAAATGTACCTTGATTCACCCACTTCACAAAAAAGGAGACAAAACTGATGTCAACAACTATAGGGGAATCTCCCTCCTTGAAGTCGGCTACAACATTTTCTCTGCATGCCTGTTGAAAAGAATACAGGAACAACTAGAGCATAAGATTGGTGAATATCAAGCTGAGTTCCGCCTTCACAGATCGTGCACTGAACAGATCTTCTACCTCAAAATCGCTCTAAAATTCAGGGCCCTCAGAAACCTTCCAATCATCTGTACTTTCGTAGATTTCAAGAAAGCTTATGATTCATTTGATCGTCAATCTCTGTTCAGCATCCTGAAAGAACAGGGACTAGACTCCAAAACGCTAAACTTGACCAAACAGACACTCACTGACACAAAGCCAAGAGTGAAATTCATGGGAGAAATCTCAGACGAATTCCTGGTGTCCGGATGGACTGTAACCCCTCCTCTTCAATCTCGTCCTAGATAAGGTGATGAGGGAATGGGAAAAAGAACTGAAAGCACAAAATAGCTGGAACCCAGTAAACATTGGGACACACAAAAAAGCTTGAAATTCCATGCTTAGCCTTCGCGGATAACCTGGCCCTTTTGTCCAGCGATGAAGTCACAGCAATAAAGCAAGTTGAAATTCTCCAGGAATGTGCCAGAAAGGTCGGACTTCATATCTCCTTCCAGAAAACTAAGTTTTTCTGTGCAAAACTAGACATCCATAGTCTCAATACAAAATACGGACAAATCAACAGAGTCCCTCACTTCAAATACCTGGGCGAACTCCTTGAACCAACCGGACAATCAATCAATATCAATCAATACTGATCTGCATTTAGGGCAGTCGCCCAGGTGGCAGATTCCCTATCTGTTGCTTTCCTAGCCTTTTCCTAAATGATTTCAAAGAAATAGGAAATTTATTGAACGACTCCCTTGGTAAGTTATTCCAATCCCTAACTCCCCTTCCTATAAACGAATATTTGCCCCAGTTTGTCCTCTTGAATTCCAACTTTATCTTCATATTGTGATCTTTCCTACTTTTATAAACGCCATTCAAACTTACTCGTCTACTAATGTCATTCCACGCTATCTCTCCGCTGACAGCTCAGAACATACCACTTAGTCGAGCAGCTCTTCTTCTTTCTCTCAGTTCTTCCCAACCCAAACATTGCAACATTTTCCTAACGCTACTCTTTTGTCGGAAATCACCCAGAACAAATCGAGCTGCTTTTCTTTGAATTGTTTCCAGTTCTTGAATCAGGTAATCCTGGTGAGGGTCCCATACACTGGAACCATACTCTAGTTGCGGTCTTACCAGAGACTTATATGCCCTCTCCTTTACATCCTTACTACAACCCCTAAACACCCTCATAACCATGTGCAGAGATCTGTACCCGAGAAAACAACCGTGTCCAAAAACTCAGAAGAGCTTATGGGAGAACAAGAGAAATCTACAACAAAAAAATGTATGTCTCTCCACGTTAAGATTAAACATTACAATACTGTAATCAAACCTGAGTGTTTATATGCCGGGGAAACTCTAACGCTTCATAGAAAGGGCAAGCTGGAAAATATCCTAAAAGAAGAGCGAAGAATCATGAAGAAAATTTTAGGACCAAGACACACGGGAGAAGGGTACCGCCTCCAAACCCGGAAATCCACAGAAAAATTATGTAATATTGCGGCAGACCTCAGGAAAAGAAGGCTAAAATTTTATGGACATGTTAAGACTAACCCACCAAGTTCTTGAAAGAGTTGATAAACTGAAGAAGTTTCCTTGGATACAACAAGCAAAAGCTGACATGAAGAGCGCACAAATTCACCCTGAAGACATTTTGAATCGAAATATATCTCAAAAACTTAACGTGTTACAGATGTGAAAAATGGTATTTTTTATCTCTATTAAAAATAAAGAAACGTGTATTTTTAGTTTTCGGAAATACCACTTTGGTGGGGGGGGGGGGTAAATGTGACTGAAAATGGTGTTGAATTCTTTTAATTAGGCTACTGATATCTCAAAAATGAAGATGTTGCAGACGTGAAATGTGATATTTGGAATCTACTTTAAAAGTAAAGAAACACGTATTCTCGGAAAATCCAATGAAATGGGGGGGGGGGGAGGCTGAAAGAATCGAAAAATTAATTGACTTAATTGTATGAGAATACATACATCTAATAAAAACTAAAGTTGTTACAGGCGTGAAAATTGGTATTTTGATCTCCTTTAAAAACAAAGAAAAACGCGTTTTGGGGGGAAACCTTCCTGGGGGGGGGAGTGAAAAGGAATTTAATTCCGTTCATGAGGACACATAAATCAAAAACTGAGGAAGTTAGAGTCATGACAATTGGTATTTAGAAGATCCTTAACTATTAAAGAAACAAGCATTTTTTTGCCGGAAAATTCACTTAGGGGGGGGGGGAGGAGTGTGAAAGGAAGTGAAAAAGGTGAATTATTTTTATGGGGATACTTATAACTCAAAACTGAAGGTAATAGACGTGAACATTGGTGTTTGGAATCTCCTTTAAACATAACGCCTTCTTTTAATTTTTTTTCGGGGGGGGGGGGGGTTAAATAAGCTTAATGGCGGTGGGGTGTAAAAGGAGGTGAGACCAATTGATTTTACTGTTCATAATGTACTTATAAGGAGCCTCCGTTGCTCAGGCGGCAGCGCGCCGGCCTGTCACAGCTGGGTTCCGTGGTTCAAATCCCGGTCACTCCATGTGACATTCGTGCTGGACAAAACGGAGGCGGGACAGGTTTTTCTCCGGATACTCCGGTTTTCCCTGTCATCATTCATTCCAGCAACACTGTCCAATATTTCATTCCATTTGCCATTCATCGATCATTGCCCCAGAGGAGTGCTTCGGCAGCCGGCACAATTCCTATTCTCGCCGCTAGATGGGGCTTTATTCATTCCATTCCTGACCCTGTCGAATGACTGGAAACAGGCTGTAGATTTTCGATGTACTTATTCTGATCATAAACCGATCATTTTTAATCTTTCCTGGGTTCGTTTTCAACAGCTGTCTTTTCCTTCGGAGAACGTTCTTAGATTACAGTAGACTCTCCTGGCATATAAATAAAAATTTAAACACATTTGAAATAAACGATAGGAATGAGATTGACCGTCAAATTGTTCACCTCTATTATAAGGTCAATAATGCACGGAAGTATGTCATTCGTATCGCCAGAATTCCCGCACACCTTCCTACGCGCGACAATGGTGCTGGTCACATTGTCAACAATGACAATAGCAGCAGCTGTAATTTACCGCCAAATTGCGGTCTTGCATCTTGCTGTGGGGTCCAGAACATATAATAATAATAATAATAATAATAATAATAATAATAATAATAATAATAATAATAATAATAATAATAATAATAATAATAATGTTCTGGACCGTCGTCAAATTGTGCGGACCGCTCTGGAAACGAGTCCTGGTCTGGTAATGACTACGAATACAGTCCGGCCGCGGGTTCAGTACCGCCAAGGCACCCAAGACGACGCCGGATCTCCTTCAGGATTTGATCGATACTGAAATTGCATATAGGAAAAGATGGCAAAAGAAAGATCGAAAAATATGAGGAACTTTGCCGTAATCTCTCAGAAAACGAGCCAGATCGCGAATTTTGGCGGATTCTCTCAGAAAACGAGTCAGATCGCGAATTTCGGAGGATTATATATAAAACGTTAAGCATTCAGTTATAAATATCAGTATAATACCGTAGCGAAGCACGGGTATCTTGCTAGTATAGAAATAAAATTGACAAGTACCGAGCTCGATAGCTGCAGTCGCTTAAGTGCGGCCAGTATCCAGTAATCGGGAGATAGTGAGTTCGAGCCCCACTGTCGGCAGCCCTGAAGATGGTTTTCCGTGGTTTCCCATTTTCACACCAGTCAAATGCCGGGGCTGTACCTTAATTAAGGCCAATTCCTAGGCCCTTCCTGTCCCATCGTTGCCACAAGACCTATTTGTGTCGGTGCAACATAAAGCAAATATATATAAAATAAATAAAAATGACTAGTGGGAAGTTACTCCAGAGAATGAAGTACCAAAAAGAGCAGGAACCAAGTGGACGGAAGAAAGGAAGAGGATCTTTAGTCATCAGATGAAAGCATCCTGGATCCTCCGCAAACGAAATCATAAATAAAGCTTCGTGTGTTCCTAAAGGGACCATTCACGCCTAATAATAATAATAATAATAATAATAATAATAATAATAATAATAATAATAATAATCGGGTTGAATGGCTTAGATGGTGGAGATCCGACCTTCTGAGCGCAAGTTCGATCCCGGATCAGTCCAATGGTATGTGTTGGTGCCCAAATACACCAGTGTCGTGTCGATATATTTATCGGCTCGTAAAAAAGTCATGCGGGACAAATTTCCTGCCCTATCGGCACCTCTGCAAACTGCAAAAGTACATACACTAGTTAGTGTGATGTAAAATCAACAGAATTATTATTAAGTCACTCTTAATAAAGTGTTGAAAATTCCTTTTATTCATGCTAGGGACACGAGCGACGCTGCAGACTGGTGTTGCCTCATTTTCTGTCGTAGAAGTCTCTGGTGAACAACACAGGTAATTATGGACTTGGCTCTCTGCAGGATTAAAGCGTGTGAACTGTCGTATGTTGTAGAAGATATTTCAAGAGAATATTGATCCCATTCTCTTACCAGGTTCGTCACTTGGAACAGTGTGTTGCGAGAAGCTTATGGTACGTTCCTGAGCTAATCTTTTCTATCGGATTACTGGGCCTGTTTAGCATGCACAGTGGACGGCCGGCTGTGTCCGAGTAGCTCCATGCTAATGAGCGAGGTGTTACAGTCTTCAGGGGGAAACGTTTGTCAGCTTTTTCATGCTGCCAGGCATGTGTTTCAGCGCTACCTGTGTGCATTTTGAAAATTGCCTTGTTGTCATATTAGAACAGCAATGCCGACATGATAAGTTCTAAATCCAATGTAAATAATACATTATTATTATTATTATTATTATTATTATTATTATTATTATTATTATTATTATTATTTATTTCTTGATCTGTTTACCCTCCAGGGTTGGTTTTTCCCGCGAACTCAGCGAGGGATCCCACCTCTACCGCCTGAAGGGCAGTGTCCTGGAGCTTCAGACATTGGGTGGTGGGATACAACTGGGGAGGATGACCAGTACCTCGCCCAGCCGGCCTCACCTGTTATGCTGAACAGGGGCCTTGCGGGGGGATGGGAATATTGGAAAGGATGGACAAGGAAGAGGGAAGGAAGCGGCCGTAGCCTTGAGTTAGGTGTCATCCCGGCATTTGCCTGGAGGAGAAGTGGGAAACCCTGGAAAACCACTTCCAGGATGGCTGAGGTGGGAATCGAACCCACCTCTACTCAGTTGACCTCCCGAGGCTGAGTGGATCCCGTTCCGCCCTCGTACCACTTTTCAAATTTCGTGGCAGAGCCGGGAATCGAACCCGGGCCTCCGGGGGTGGCAGCTAATCACACTAACCACAGAGACGGACATTATTATTATTATTATTATTATTATTATTATTATTATTATTATTATTATTATTATTATTATTATTATTATGTCTTAATGGAAGCAGCATACACCAAACATAGATAATGACAAACTCCAGGGCCACCACTAATACAACTAATATCACCGGGCGAGTTGGCCGTGCGCGTAGAGGCGCGCGGCTGTGAGCTTGCATCCGGGAGATAGTAGGTTCGAATCCCACTATCGGCAGCCCTGAAAATGGTTTTCCGTGGTTTCCCATTTTCACACCAGGCAAATGCTGGGGCTGTACCTTAATTAAGGCCACGGCCGCTTCCTTCCAACTCCTAGGCCTGTCCTATCCCATCGTCGCCATAAGACCTATCTGTGTCGGCGCGACGTAAAGCCCCTAGCAAAAAAAAAAATACAACTAATATCCTGTTTACTGTCCCAACCCTCACAGTAATTGTGTGCGTGTGTGACCCTAATGTATCCAGTTTACAAATGTGAGGTCTGCTGCCAGCAGAGCTTGCGCCATTAGTAGCAATATGATGCATAGCGACCAGCTAATACGATATATGACGACAGCTAACAACATTATTCACAAAATTAACGCGTTTGTGGCCTATAATGGTATTTTCATGCGCTCTAACAAAATATCCAGATATGTGACAACATAATTTGTACTACAGATTAAATAAAAGTCAGTTACACGTGAGTTATTTGTTTTCCTTGGAAGGTAGAGGAAGTTGGGGGGATATAACGTTAATCTTTTCACACATAGCTTTAAAATATTTCAAGTTAAAAGTTTCAAACAGATTTTATCAAATACACCTGTAACCCGTTGTGAGACCTGAAAGGGTCATGGGTGTCCGGCCCCGCGGTGTAGGGGTTCGATTCCGGCCTAAGGGTTTTTAATTGTCAGTGATTAATATCCCTGGCCTGGGGACCGGGTGTTTGTGTCGTCCTTAACGTTCCTGTCCTCACATTCAACACTTTACACTTCCGCCAAATACATAATTAATACACGCAGGTTCCTCACATACGGTGCAAGTAGGGGCAAAAGATGTTCATAGGTCGACGCCCCGAACAAATAGCATTTAAAAAAGAAAGTCTCATGGGTATTACTTAATATTTTCTGTTAAAAAATCACTAATCACCTAAACAATTTCTCAATAAAAAAAGTATATTTGTAACGGATCATCATCATCATCATCCTCATCCTTTCCCCTTATCTAGCTCCTGCCGGGTCGGGACATTTATGGCACTTTTCCATCTTCCTCTCTCCTTCCGCCATTCCTCTTCCACCATTTTGTCTCAGTCCAGATTTCTTCTTCTTGAATTGATCCATCTTGTTCTAGGTCTTTCCCTCGAACTTAGTCTCCATCATCTGTTTTGGTATTATTTTCTCCTCCATCCTCAATGCGTACCTAAACTATCTTACTCCTATCTCCTCATTTAGATTTTGCATTTTGACCTTCTTTCTCACATCTCCATTTCTCAGTCTTTCCTTGTCTCTCCCATCGTACTTCATAGGTATTTCATTTTGCTGGCTGGAATTCTGCTCTCCTCTCTACTTGTAATTGTCCAGATTTCAGACACATAAGTCAATATGAGTGCATAATCCTGTTCTGTGCTATCGTCAGAGCCAGGGTCCCTGCATGTTGCAACTTTAAGCGCTATCCAAGTGCTTGGGAAACTGAAACTCAATGAAAACTCGGAGGGAAGTAGCCGACCTGAAGTTGCTATACAAAGCAGGTAGTAGCCCGTAGTACCAGAATGAAGACCCTATACCATATTCCTTACTCCCGGCTTTCTCTCATCCAAAGATCCTTTCTCTACGCATTCCAGCAATGTTTAATACCTTATCTATCAACAAGAACCTATACATCTTCGTAACGTTTCCTTCCATCTGTCGTGATATTTCTCATGTACTGTAACTTAATTTTCCTTCTTGTTCTTTCCTGTTCTGCTCCTGTATTTACTTTTAATGTATTTTCCTTTGTTAATGTCGTTGTTTATATAAATATGTGTTATATATGATTGTACAGTTTTTATTGTGTAAATTTGTGTCCTTTGTAATTATTTATATATCTAGGAAACTGCAGCGTATTATGAATTGTTGCCTTAGATTCATTTTTAACCTAAGGTATGATGTGCATATTACTCCTTATTATCAGGCACTGCACTGGTTAAAACCTGATAAGAGACGTGAATATCATATACTTGTCTTAATACACAAACTCGTGCATAGTAACTCCCCCCGGTATATTTCATCTAAACTTCACTTCCTCTCTTCCTTCCATAATCGTAACACTCGCTCGGGCTCCACTTTAGCTATTCCTCTTCACCACTCTTCTGTGTATAATAAATCTTTCATTGTAACCGGATCCAGGCTTTGGAATTCCCTGCCAGTAAGTGTCAGGAGCATTGACTCCTTCCTCAAATTTAAAATATCTTGCCGAGACTTCCTGTTGAGAGATACCGATTGAAGTGTGTATTGGTGTGTATTGTGTGCGTGTGATTGGTAATTGTAAAATTAAAAATTGTTTCTGTTAGTTTTATATAATATAAACGTAAGGGTAGTTGATAAGTGTGTACATTGTAAGTGTATGTGCAAGTGTCTGTGTGAGATAGAAAAGAGGACTGAAGTAACGAGCTAATAAGCTAATAAGCTGCAAATTGTGTGGATGTGTAACTTAAGCTTAATTTAGGAAATAGTATAAGTAGTGTAATTAGTATAATCAGTAATAGGTAACCTTAATATTATTTATTGTATTGTGGTTAAGTGTAAGAGAGGGCCGTGTGCCCTAACTTCGCCACATGAAAGAAGCCATAATAAATAAAAAAATAAATAAATTTTAGATTACTATCTATTGTGCATACAGTAGATCGGATCTTTGTAATTCGGCGTTATGCTGTTGCTGATCCTGAATGAATAAACGAATAAATAAATTAAATAAATAAATAAATAAATAAATAAATAAATAAATAAATAAATAAATAAATAAATAAATAAATAAATTCTGTACATTATCTCTTTACCCTTCCTTGCTGCTTTCTTATTCCAGACAAGGTTTCTTACACTCTGGTAGAATGTATTGCCCTGTTTCACCCTCATGCTAACCCTCATGTCCAGCTTCGTATTCTGCATTAACTCACTCCCTCGGTATTTGAAACTGACAACAATTTCAAGGTTTCGACCACCAATGCTCCCTTGTCTTTCTCCTCTTAATATCACCATGGTCTTGTTTTTCTTTGCGCTGAATTTCATACCATACATTTCAATACTTTTCAGTACATCAAGTTGTTCTTGTGCTTCCTTGATGTTCGTTCCCCAGACCACAATACCGTTAGCAAATAGTAATAACTTCGCCTCCCTCTTCCCATTCGCTTCCTTTGTCTCCTTTACAATTTCATCCATAACCATTAGAAACAAGTAAGGTGAAAGCACACGGATATGTAGGTTTATTACTAGTGTTCAGAAGACACGGTTCTTGTGAATACCTAAAAGTGTACTGTATCTCAGTAGAATATCAGATTCTCTCAACATAATGTAGGACTTCATGTTCTAACATGTAGAAAAGATGTAGAACACCGGGAAATTATACACTGAAAGCTAGAGTATATAAAAATACAAAGGATTTAATGCATTCTGTTGTCACACTAAATATACCAAGAACAAAATCAGTCGTACGTTTTACTTTAAAACGTTCTGGAAAGATTTATTGCAATATGTGTGACTTGTTTAAAACATAATTATAAAACTTATAGCAGTTCAAGTGTTTGAAGATACATTCAACTAAAAGTATTGTGACCAATGTTGTTACAACACATTTCCAGTTGACCAACCTCTCAAAGTCATAAGCAGAAAACGGAACGAGAAGAACGCTCTCCCTTCTCACTTCCGAGTCATGCCACCAACGATCATAAGACCGCGCCATTCTTGTCAACTGTTGATCACGCTGATGCAAATTTACCTCCTACAACCACAATGACCACCTGGAATCCGACTCGTTGGCTGAATGGTCAGCTTACTGGCCTTCGGTTCAGAGGGTCCCGGGTTCGATTCGGGGCCTGGGTCTTTGTGCTGTCCCCAACATCCCTGCAACTTACACACCACACATAACACTATCCTCCACTACAATAACATGCAGTTACCTACACATGGCAGATGCCGCCCACCCTCATCGGAGGGTCTGCCTTACAAGGGCTGCACCCGGCTAGAAATAGCCACACGAAATTTCTCTCTCTTCTCACCACCTGGAAATCTTTATTTACCCTCCAAATTTTATTTTCCATGCGGTCATGTACTTGTAAATTTATTCTTTCTTTCGTGATTGGAAAATACATTTGTTAAATCTCTTAATGTTTTGAATATCTAAAAAATCGCAGGACATTTAGGATTTTTAAGATATTCCTCCCGGACAACAGACAGAAGGTTAAATTTTAGGGTATGTCCAGGATTTCCGAACGTCTGGTAGACCAATATGTGTGTAATTATCTGTAGCATTATCAGGCCATCTCCAGATTATATCGATAAATTTGTAAGCAACGTCGTTGCGAGTGAATTTATCAAGAATCTGAAGCTGGAATTGTATTTATTTTGACTATTTAACGAATAAATAAAACGTTAAATATGTTACAATACAAGGGCATAAATATAAAACCTGCACAGTTTCGACTTGACAGTTAACCGGAAGTCAGCCGGTGGTGCCAAATTGTCACGAATACAAACATCTGATTTACGATACAAAACACGAACAGAAATGTAAATACTGGAATATAAGACCATAATCCGTTATTCTTTGTAGCAACATACATGATTCACGTAAGATCAATAATGCACAACACATTTAGGATAAGGCTACAAGATAAAAAATATGTCAATGCTCGAACAGATAAACCGCGAGAAAATTAAATTAAATTTCTACTCACCATGTAGAAGATCTCGCGTTGCTGTTAGATTCAGTTTCCCGTAACGAAGGAAATAATCCTACAAAGCGAATACACCACTCATTTCTCAGTCACTATCGGCATTGTCATCGTCTGTTGAGGTTTCACTCTCGCTTGACCCTAAAGAGATAATAAAGTCTTCAACATAATCGTCTGAACTACTTTATGCCCGTTCCTTCTGGCTATCCACCACATAAACTGGGTACTGGGGCTTGTTTTGTTTCAAGAGATGCATAAGATCCCCCTTCCCCATGTCATCGCGAACCGAAATATTGTGCTTCTTCAACCACTTAACCAATTCATTCTTTCTAGCCGCCATTGTTGGTGCTTAGTCAAGAATGACTCCTTAACATTACAAACAATTTCCCGGGCCCGGCTCCATAGTGGAGTACCTCGTCCGAAGGGCTTTCTTCTCTTGGGAGCTTCATCCTTAAACGTAGGCGTCGACATGACAGAACATCAAATTCACACACGGGCCTAAAATTAACCTACTACCGTATATAACTACCGAACGAAATGTTAAACTAAGCTACTATATAAAATAGATCAGCTGTTACACACTATTTACTACAATATAACCCGCTATACTATTACAAATACTAAACAATACATTTATAAACTCTACACTGCTAAATATAAACGAACAACAACCTAGCATAAAGACACACAAAGACCGCGAAAAGAACTGAGCACAGTACTACACACAGCTGATAGCACGTGGTTACAGTAAACAACAAATCGACAACACTGCTAACCGAAACTGGAGTCTAACGCGGTCTATCGGAGCGATCGGCTGTCTATGTTTGGCTGTTGATTAATTCACTTACCCTCCGCCAAAAGGCAGCGCTCAAACGTCAAGTCGAAACTCATAATAACTGAACTATAATTTTGCATTCAAACTCCTTGAGCAGCAGTCTTACAAATATGTCGGCCGTCGGCTTCAGCAGAATAACGCAGTTACGTAAATGTATTATCGGAGACAACTCACTAGCGCAAAGAAGTTACAGAGCAGTGCGCTCTTCTGATTACTTCATGTAAAACAAGTGCACGTAGGTGTGATAATATGAAAATGATAATACTGTGCCGACCGGCAGCTGTTGATTGGTTGAAGTTGCTGATATTCTTATACCTGATTGTTCCCTAGAGCCGTGAGCGAAATAGTCTGTAAAATGTTATGTACTGTATGTATGCGTATCTACGCCCCTTAGTCCCTTTTTCCTGACATGGTGTCAAGAATGAGATGAGATGAAATTATACGGTATGTTTTTATGGCCGGATGCTCTTCCTGACGTCAACCTGAGTTGAGGAACTAATGAAAATGAAATGAGTGGTCGTGAATAAAATTGGGTAAGGAGGTGAAAGGAATCGCTTGTGGCCTACGAATACGAACTGTACCAGCATTTGCCTGGCAGTGAAAATGGCAAACCACAGAAAACCATTCTCAGGACAGCCGACGGTGGGGTTCGAACCCACTATCTCCCGAAGGCAAGCTCACACCTGCGTGATCCAAACCACACAGCCACGCGCTAGGTAAAACAATTATTATTTCCTTAGCACAGAGCACATTTTAAAAGCATCAGTACATCTATCAAATGTTTTCACTGATAGTACAGCTCTCTTTGTGTATCACCCCGAGAGTGTTGGTCTGTTGCAGTGTTGACCGTAACACTGTATTGCTGAAAGTGTGTGTGGTCTCTCTCTTCCTCAACATGTTAAAGAAGGGATGCAAAATAGTGTCAAAGTATCGTTCGGAGGTCAGTGTTTCATAAAAATGTATAGATACAGTTATTGTTCGTCCACTAACTGCACATCAAACACTCACTCATGTATTATGAAGAGTTAACTCAAGTATCGCGTGCAGATTTTCAGTATCCCAGTGTCATGTTTTCTGGATATTGATGTACTTCACTGAGGTGAAACCAGGCTTCGTGAGACATGATCAAAAGCGAATGGTCTCAATCTTCATCATGCACATATTGTAGCACCCACCGGTAGAACTTAACACGTGCCGCAGGATCTCCAACATCTAACTTATGCACTACGAAAACCTTGTAGGGAAAAAAGTTCAGAATTTTAAGCCCTCGCAACACTGGGGTGGACGAGTTACCACACTCCTGTGATAAACGACTAGATGGTTTAAGAAGGCTAATTGAAGTCTGGCTCGCATGTCTTCAAGTTTTTCGCGAGTTGTGGTACAGCGGGTACCAATAGAATTATATATATATTTATGTTCTACATACGAGAGGCCTTCATCGAGCTTAACGCAATATTTTACCTTGTAGTGGGCCGGGGCCGGGTCGGGGATTTTAACTTTCTCCGGCTCGGGGGCTGGGTCTTTGTGTTCGCCTTAAATGTTTAAGTTCAGTTCATCGAGTCAATTCATTATCTATATAAATAAAATTGTAGGGGGTCCGCTGTCTGTAATTTCTTTTGTTTTGCCAATTTTTCAGATATTTATCCGTTTTAGGTCAACTCAAGACCGAATCGGTGGTTTTTACGTTTCGTGTCTGTTTGTTTGTCTGTTTGTCTGTTCCACCATCACGTCGAAACGGCTGGATAGATCTCAACCAAACTTCATATTTAGAGTATACTCATCCCGGGGAAGGTTTCGATATGCATATCATTTTAAAATCTTTGAATACTCGGGGGTTTATAGGAAAACCAGAATGGTTTTTCCACCATCACGTCGAAACGGCTAGATAGATCTCAACCAAACTTCATATTTAGAGTATACTCATCCCGTGGAAGGTTTCGATATGCATATCATTTTAAAATCTTTGAATAGACCGGGGGTTTATACGAAAACCAGAATGGTTTTTCTACCATCACTTCGAAACGGCTGGATAGATCTCAACCAAACTTCATATTTAGAGTATACTCGTCCCGGGGAAGGTTTAGATATGCATATCATTTTAAAATCTTTGAATAATAATATAATAATAATAATAATAATATAATAATAATAATAATAATAATAATAATAATAATAATAATATTGATTTTCTGTAAACTTCGTTTACCGTAGGTGAAACGTCTCTTCATTATAAACAACTTTCGTTATGTTCATAATTTACCTTACTCTTCACATGACGGAGAAATTTACAATTATCCGCTGGTATCATGCTCTGCATTTAGTGACCGGCAGACCGACAACGAACCTACAGGTTACCATGGCAACGTCTCTGACTGCATGCCAGCAGGGAAGTAACGTATTGCCATTTTCCTCATCATGCTTTTAAATTCGTGGTTGTTCCTTGGGTAGAAGGCAAGAGAGGCGTCAATCGGCCTATCTGCGTGATATTGGCGGAATATCGTTGGATGTTATAACCGCCCGCGAATAGATTAAGTAATAACACCATTAGTCATCTTCTTATTATTTGTTTACCTAAGAATCACTCGACCTAAATTTCTCCTCTGTTACCGCTTTATTATATCCATTACTCACACTAGCATAATTTATTGAGGGGCATTTGATTTTCCAATACATTCACTTGGTATTTACATATTTGTCATTATCCGGCTGTCCTCAGTTATAATCCATTTTCTATTACTTTCAACTTTCTTAACTGTATTATTTCTTCCTTAATTACGCTGTATGTACGCGAGTGCTACAAACTACTGGATGTATTTCCACCAAGACTCATATTTAGAATACACCTGTCCTGGATAGGTTTTAGGGCAAATATTGTTTCTAAATCCCTGAACTGACTGGGGGTTTATACGAAACCGAAACAGTGATTTTGCACTTCCACAAAATATACACAACCAACGTTAATTTAAATCTACCTACCTTGGTAGAAATTAATTTCTAAACCTTTTTTCTCATGTGCATCATTTCGATACGAGGATTAATAAGGGAGATATCATTAACGGACCGTTTTTATGTACAAGTCCCATCGGACTTGACTCACGAGCGGGTGCGTGTAAAGCGTATTCCTTACAACTTGAAAACTACTGAAGACATTCGAACCAAAATTGATATTTAGCATCCACCTGTCCAAAGGTAGGTTTTAATCATAAATAACATTTCATGTTCCGGAATGGACTGGCGGTTTATAGGGAACACAAATGGCGATTTTACTCTTCCACAATATATACAGAACAAGACCAACCTTACTGGAAATCGACCAAACGTGATGGAATTCCACCTATAAACATTTTCCATGTGCATTTTTTCGTCAGGAGGATTAATAAGGGAGATATCATGAATGGTCACTTTTGCAGGTTAAGTCCAGCGGACATAGCCCAAAAGGTATTTTACATGGAGCAGATTCCTTATCTATATAAATCAAATCGTAACGACTGTGTGCTTCTACACTGACTATTTTGGCGAAATTTTCGTACAGCTTTCCGCTTAAGGGGTAATAATGACCACCTCCATAATTTTTGGTTTAGTTTCCTGAAAGTCCTAATTTTTACCCGCCTCGCCCAAAATCCAGATTGCGGCATAATCTGCCAGAAGAAAAAGAAGATAATTGAAATTTGACAAAATTATACGTTTTAGCCTGTAACGAACGGAAAACATCCTAGATCATTAAATTTTTCACTTTTTATCCCCGAAGAATATCGAAATATGCAGGCAATTTTAATGATGGTGCAGACCTTCGAAAATTCCTATCACATAACGGATTGCACAATCTCCGTTCAATTTGGAATGATTTACAACCTTGGTCTAATGACTTTTTGCCGTATCTGTATCCTTTTACGTTTGATTTTTCTCTATTAATCGATGTTAAGTCAATTTGGAATTTTCACATGCATAATTCATACTTTCAATTACTTATATGAAATACAGAATCATCATACTCTTCACGAAAATTGACTCACCCAGTAGGCATATGTGAGCCAAATGCTATGTATGTAGCTGTCACATAATTATCCGAAAAGTAACGTAATGTGAGATAATCTTACAAAACCTTTACCCTGTTCCACGTTGCTAACTCAATCTGACCGAAGAATAGATAGCTTATTATAGGACCAGCCATTTAGGCCACTAAATCCGGCGTGTATTATGGTATGATCCTTTGTCGATATGACGTACGTTTAGTAGCAGTTAATCTGTAAATGAGGGTCTTCAATATTGTAAACACGCATATACTTTCGTATGTCGATCTATATATATTCACTGATGTAGATTTTTAGCGACCGAGAAAGGGTGGGTCTGATATTGCAATCAGTACTCCCCACACCGACTTTGACTGGCAGTAGGAAAGGGTTCCTTCTCCAACTCCTGTGTAACTGTCATTAGTAAGGAAGGCCTACAATTGTAATGAATAGTTCCCTTCTCGATTTGACTTGGAGAAGGCAAGTGAGCATGCTGTTTTGTTTAAAACTCCCCTACCCGATTGTGTTTGGCAGTAGGCAAGGGTGCCCGCCATTATAAGGAAATGTCCTCATTTAAAATGTGACTGGCATTAGGCATAGTGGCCTGGTATTTTGATGGAAACTCACCAGCTTGGCGTGACTGGCAGTAAGCTGGCTGGCAGTAGGAAAATGGGCCTGGCATTATAATGATAACTGCATAACTCAATTTCGAGTGATAGTAGGGTAATTGCCTACCATTATAATAGAAACTCCTCAACTGTAATCTGTCTGGAAGTAGGAAAGGGGGCTGCCATTTTAACGAAAACTCCCCAAATCGATTCTGTCCGCGTAGTAGGCAATGGGGCCTGAATTATAATGTAAACTTCCCAACTCGATTGTGAATGCCAATAGGCAAGTGAGCCTGCCGTTATATCACAAATCCGTAACAAACACTTTACATTGGAAACAACGTACGGGGACCTCCCCATGCTCTTTCTCGGATAACGCTAAGAGACATGCAATTTTAAAACAATCTTATTTACTGCATGTACACTATTTACTTCGATATTCGAATACAATGTAGAATACCGTAGCGAAGCACGGGTACATTCGCTAGTTAATAATAAAAGAAATGTAAAATTGTAGCTGACTGCATGGTCGATAAGACTGAAAGCCTGAATTTTAAAAATATTAAAAAGTACAAGGAGGAAGATTGTCGTCAGGATTATAGATACAGTATATAGGTATGCACTTTACTACATTTTCGGATCTGCTGACTCCGTACACGCTTGGGTTAATTTACCCATTTTCTCTTCATTATTATTATTATTATTATTATTTTATTATTATTATTTCTTTATGCCCGTTTACAGAGCGCGTTGGAACTTTTTAGCTTGATGATGGTTTTCCTTTTTTTCTTCTCCTCCCAATATTTCTTAATGAACTCGCTATGCTGTTTCTTTGCGTTCTTCCGTCCATTGTTTCCCTGTGGTTCTTTTAGCCTTTTCCGTGAACGTGTTCTTTGCAACCAGAGTTCCAAAAGCCTTGCGATTCCTGATTGTATCTTCTGTGATGTTCATTTCTTCTAAGTCTTGCTTTATTTCCTCTAACCAGCTGATTTTGACCTTTGAATTAATTATACCAAGCAGGTTTTTTCTGTTGCATGTGTCGTCCATTCTACAAATGTGACCATAGAATTTCAATCGTCTCCTGAGTACGGTATCAGTGAACTTGTCGATTGCTTTGTACAAATATGCCGGGCTGAGTGGCTCAGACGGTTATGGCGCTGGCCTTCTAACCCCAACTTGGCAAGTTCGATCCTGGCTCAGTCCGGTGGTATTTGAAGGTGCTCAAATACGACAGCCTTGTATCGATAGATTTACTGGCACGTAAAAGAACTCCTGCGGGACTAAATTCCGGCACCTCGACGTCTCCGAAGACCGTAAAAGTAGTTAGTGGGACGTAAAGCAAGTAACATTATTATTGTTACTTTGTACAAATCTACATTTTTTTTCTGTTGATCCATACACCATTTACATGAACGGGGATATATATTTTCCTGAGAATTTTTCGTTCTTATTTTTCAGTTTCATTAATTTTTAAAATGGCCACCTAGAGATGTGGTTTCTGAGGCATACACGGCTTCCAGAAGAACAAGAGTCTTGCAATGCCGAAGTTTTGCATTTCTTAAAATCACTCTCTTATTGTAGTGATTCCATGCTATTCGGTATGCTTTCAGGAGTTTGGTGGCTCTTTCTAAATTAGCTTTCCTATCCAATCCGGATGGTACAATGATTTCTCCTAGATATTTGAAGGAAGGAACCTGTGTGATTATTCTATAATTTGTCTGTAGTGGGGATCTTTGGATATTCTGGTGTCCATTAGCCATGGTATGAGTCTTCTCACACCATATTTTGAGGCTTGTCTTTGATGCTATCTCATGTGACTTCTCTATGGCATACCTGGTTTCTTCATTAGTCTTGGTAAATATAGCCAGATCATCAGCAAGAGCTAGGCATTTCACGTTAATTCTTTGTCCCCGAGTACCAATGTTTATACCTTCGATTTTTTTCTCAATTCCTTGATGACTTTGTCTAACACTAAGTTAAAAACAATCGGGGAGAGGCCATCTCCTTGTCGAACTCCTGTATGCACTTCAAAAGGCTCTGATAGTTCACCTAGAAACTTCACTTGAGATGTTGCGTCTTTGAGAGTCTGGCGGATTAATTCTGTGGTCTTCTTGTCCACACTGAACTCTCCTAGGATGTCTACAACAGTTTGTCTGTCGATAGAGTCATACGCCTTCTTAAAGTCCACAAAGGTGTCAAATGTGGTGGTACTGCGGCGCGTCCTTAATATCGTCTTCAGACTCCAAATTTGTTCAGAACATGATCTACCTTTTCTGAAGCCTGCTTGGTATTCACCAATCAAAAGGTTCTGTTTGTTGTTCAACTCTGTTAAATAGCGCTTTAGATAGAAACTTGTATATAACTGGGAAAAGGAATATGCCTCTGTAGTTGGGGTCCGTTCGATCGCCTTTCTTATGTAACGGATGGCATTCTTCCGGTCCTTCGGAATCATCATGGTTTCCGATACTTCTGTTAAGAATGTATGAATTCTTCTGATGAGGTCATCTCCTATTTTCAACTTCTCTGCAGTTATGCATCGTTTCCAGCGGCTTTATTATTTTTGAGCGATTGGATTGTCTCTTTTATTTCTTGAGTTATTGTGGGCAGTGAGTCTCGGTTTGGTGGAGGTTTTTCAAACTGTAGTCTTTCAGTTGGTGGATCGCAGTTCAGTAGATTTTGGAAATAGCCAGTATCTTGCAATTCATTTTACTGTTTGTCTCTAGTGATCCGTTAGGTCGACGAAAACTTAATATTGTTGATTTTACCCCGAAAAGTCCTCACGGAATGTCTTGTAGAAACTCCGAGTGTTGTTTTTCTGGAAATCCTGTTCTATTTCTGCGAATATGTTTTTCTCGTATGTACTTTTTTCGCGGCGGATTGTTTTTGAGGTCAGTTTTTGAGTCTTCAGGAAATTCTCCCATCTATCGACTGTTCGGTGTCCATTCCATGGATTCCATGCTTTGATTCTGTCATTGATAGCTTCATCACAGGTTGTGTTCCACCATCTGTGTTTGCGTTTCCTGGCTGGCTGACCGAATTTCATTGCTGATGACTGGCCACAGCTTATGATCTTGATCGTGTCTGTCACGTACGAAAACGCCAGCGTTCTTCCTCAGGCAGTCCGGATCCACTCTTGGAAATCCGTTGTCTTTAGGTCTGGACCTGTTTGGTTGGAACCTAACCTTGTTTTGCAAAAAGTAGTGATCCGAATCGACAACTTCCTTCCGTACTTTAACATTCTGAATGTCAAGCATATTATTTACGGAAATAGCAGCATGATCAATCTGGAATTCCCCTAGTAATGGGTTAGGTGATCTCCAAGATTTCTTTTTCAGTAAAGGTCTCATAAAGTCCGTGGACATGGGTCTCAGCATGAATGATGTACAAAAGCTTATCAGATGTTCTTCATTCTTATTAGTCCGCCGATATGCAGGATGAAGGTTATGGTTTTCCCGCCAATACTCGGTGGCTGATTACAATCGCTTCCCACTGGGTGATTGGGTCGCCACATCCCTACGCCTATTATTATTATTATTATTATTATTATTATTATTATTATTATTATTATTATTAAATCCCTTTACCGTCCAGGATTGGTTTTTTCCTCTACTACTCACCTCTACGGACTCAAGGGCAGTGTCCTGGAACGTGAGACATTTGGCCAGACATACAACTGGCGAAGAAGACCAGTACCTCGCCCAGGCGGCCTCACCTGCTGTGCTAAACAGAGCCAGTTGGAAGGAGCAGACAGAGAAGAGGGAAGGAAACGGCCGTGGCATTAAGTTAGGTACCATCGCGGCATTTTCCTGGAGAAGAAGTTAAAAACCACGGAAAACCACTTCGAAGGATGGGTGAGTAGGGAATCGAACACCCCTCTATTCAGTTGACCTTCCGAGGCTGAGTGGACCCCGTTCAAGTCTTTGTACCACTTTTCAAATTTCGTGGCATAACCTGGAATCGAACCCGGGCCTCCGGGGCTGGCAGCTAATTACACTAACCACTACGCCATGGACTTCCGTTCACTTTTACAAATTTAAAAGCCAGATCCCAAGTATTTCCGTTAAATTATTGACGTATGTCAGAATTCTAAGTTTCTTTTTCTTTCAGCCTGACGTCATGAACACCTCATGTTTGAATGTACTTGACGGAGGAAAATGCTAATGCTCTCTGTGCTGTAGAGTGTATTATGAATTATACATATTTGGAAACACAATGCGACTTTGAGGCACACACTTAGCAGGGATGTATTCAAGACTTAAGTGCTGCTGCCGTCGTTACTTGAATTATTTTCTTAGCTTCAGTGAGTGGTGTTCATGACAATGGAACTGGGGGATTATGAGCAACTGTGTCAGCCGCAAATCTCCTTCGCTCTTTCTCTACGACGAAGTGAATGTTCTTCACTGTCTTAACTAACACTGCAGATGTTTTCGTATCCCGAGGGACTCACGGCTAGGAAGCTTGAGTTGGCGACCACGAGGTTTGTTGCTAAGTCTGGGATTGCTTCCCGCTTTCATCGTTCATATCCGACCTCCTCTGAGTTTGTGACTCGGTATTTCAAAGGCCCGCTCTGTCTTGGTCGCCAGTTCGTCAGTTCGGCGAGCTCTAGTTGGGGACAAATCATGACGACCTCGCCTCACACCACTACTTTCCAGCGGCAGCTCGATGTCTGTTAGCGACTTACAGGATTTACTACCTCTACTGCAGCCAGAGTTGCCAAATCGGCTGCTGCACTCTACACAAAGAAAGGGTAAATACTACAGTGAGTGAGAAAGAAAGTGGTTTTGCAGCTTCTCCAAAACAAACAAGGATCACTTAGAACTCGTTAACTCAGCAGGGTGCAGTGTGTGATTGACTACTGGCTTCGAACTCGCTTCAAGGAACTGAGGCCGTCATGTTTTGTCCCCAACTATACAATGTGTCGCGATAAGTTTTAACTGAGCAAACTGCATTTCCTTGTCCCCACTTGGTGCTATAGCCCTCCCTGATGGGCGTTGGCCTACCAAGCGGACTACGTGGCCTCCGGAGAGGCCTGGCGCAGGCCGCTCAAGTCTGCGCCTTTGTGAAGACAGGGCCCTCCCTACCTAAGATGAATTCTAATGCTGAAGTTGGGACAAACACAGAGACCACGAGTCAGCGGAATTAGCTAGTGAAAGTTAATCTCCGACTTGGCCGGTTTTCGAGCTCGCGACCCCTTTGAACAAAGCCCAGCATGCTAACCATTTAGCCATGGAGCCGGACAGATTAGGAGATAACATCTAGTCAACGCGACGAATCGTCTCGTCCGTTTTTCTTGGCTTCTAGGCCGCTATCTCACCTTCATATACCACCTCAATTTTCCTCACATAGGCTGAGTGGATCTCTAACCAGCCCTCATATTTAGTTAAAAATTCCCGACCTGGCCGGAAATCGAATCCGGGACATCTGAGTAAGAGGCAGACTCGCTACCACGGGACTCGCTAAGCACGTCATTGTCAGGGCATATAGTACAGGGTTTTCCGTATTAAACATGACCACTCGCACGCGGCTGAGCCAAGGCCGTCTGGCTTCCGCCACACCCGCGCCCCCCCTGGTCACAGCAGGCCTGTACTCTGTCATCGCTTCTTAAATCTGTAAATCTGCATATAAGGAACTAAACTAAACTTTTGCCTCATAACAAATGCTGGAAATGTCCTTCCGCAGTTTTAATAATTTGTTGCTGTATGGGCATAAGTCACTCAAACCCCAACTTGCTGTGCTTGCGACGAGCCGATTCGTATTTATAACAACATTTACATACAAAAATACGTTGCTTTAAAGGTAACTGTCTTCCCATCTTCGCAAACGAACGCGCCTACTGACTACAGCGTGGGAAGTGAAGGACAAAAAGTGAGCCAGACAGTAGCGCTGTTAACGGAGCGGTTGTTTACGGAGCGGAGGCTCCGGGCGCTTTCAATCGTTTGCCTCCGGAGAACCTCCGATTGAATTGCAAGCGCGTAGTTTGAACTTGGCACGGGAGAAATGAACGAGCATTTGTACAGGAATTTATAACTTGTCGCTATTAATGTGAAAAACTACGCCCCTCCGTTAATACTTCAGTTATTTGGCGATATTACAAATAGGCCTAGCATTCTTACGTACAGACATAATAATTATGTAACAGAACCTCCGATTGAATGACAAGCGCGTAGTGTGAACTTGGTACGGGAGAAATGGAAGAGCATTTTCTCAGGAATTTAAAACTTGTCGCTACTATTGTGCGAAACTAGGCCCCTCAGTCAATACCTTAACTATTTATCGATATTACACATAGCATTCTTACGTACAATGATAATTATGTATTTTCTTAAATATAAACATGTTATAATTTAGGCCTTGTCCGTGACTGTAAATTACTTCGTTATGAAATAATTAATACTATTATCATTGCATGCCGGGCTGAGTGGCTCGGACGTTTGAGGCATTGGCTTTCTGACCCCAACTTCGCAGGTTCGATTCTGGCTCAGTCCGGTGATATTTGAAGATGCTCAAATTCGTCTGCCTCGTGTTGGTAGATTTAATTACACGTAAAAGAACTCCTGCGTAACCAAATTCTGGCATCACGGCATCCCCGAAAACCTTATAAGTAGTTAGTGGGACGTAAAGCCAATATTATTATTATTATTATTATTATTATTATTATTATTATTATTATTATTATTATTATTATTAGCTGCTGTACCCGTGCTTCGCTACGGGATTCTCAGAAAGACTGACTTGGTGGTTTTCCTAACTGAATTCAACATAGGTCATTACAAAAACGTCAGTAGGAATGTAGCGATTGAAAGCAATGTTATCATATAAAAAACTCGATCAAATGAAAAACCGCAAACTTTCTCACTTTCAACGAACAGTACTACGGTGCCGATCTAAGAGTCCAAAGTTCCAGAACTGGAATAACCAGGTCGCAGACTGCCGTGACCACTCCTCTGTCATTATTTCGTTAAATATGCACACTACTCATTCCAGTCAGTGGCTCAGAGTAGGGATTTTATAGCTCGAATACAATGATGAACCAGTGTGTTACGTACCAGATATATCAGAAAATGTATGAACCAGAGGAATGGCATGCTAAAGAAGAAAGTTATCTTACACCCCAGCTACTTCCCACCAATATACAGGCAGGCTGTTATAGTCGGTACGACCAAGCGAGTTGGCCGTGTGGTTAGCGGCGCGCAGCTGTGAGATTGCATCCGGGAGATAGTGAATTCGAACCCCACTGCCTGCAACCCTGAAGATGGTATTCGGGAGATGATGGGTTCGAGCCCCACTGTCGGCAGCCCTGACAATGGTTCTCCGTGGTTTCCCATTTTCGCACCAGGCAAATGCCGCGACTGTACCTTAATTAAAGCCACGGCCGCTTCCTTCCACTTCCTAGACCTTTCCTATCCCATCGTCGCATAAGACCTATCTGTGTCGGTGCGACGTAAAACAACTAGCAAAGAAAAAAACATTGAATGACAAGCGCGTAGTGTGAACTTCATACGGGAGGAATGAACGAGCATTTTCACAGGAATTCATGACGTCGCTGTTTTTGCGCGAAACTACACTCCTTCTTTAACTTTTTTTTAATGCTATTTGTTCGGGGCGTCGACCTATGAAGATCCTTTGCCCCTATTTGCACCATATATGAGGAAACCTGCGTGTATTATGTAAATGGCGGTAGGGTAAAGTGTTGAATGCGAGGAAAGGAAAGTTAAGGATGACACAAACACCCAGTCCCCAGGCCAGGGATATTAATAATTTACAATTAAAAAAACTGACCTGGCCGGGAATCGAACCCGGGGCCGCCGGGTGACAGGCGTACGCGTTGCCACCTACACCGCCAGACCAATGGTTAGCAGTCGTTTGTGCCATGTTTTACACAGCAGCATTTACAGATTTGAACCACTTGAACTCCTCCCTCCGCTTGTAAATAATCATCCCTTACTTCTGCGACGTCTTTCACGTGTTTTACATATGTCCAGAAATTAAAAACGAATTCAAATTTAACTTGAAATTACTGTATTCTAGCGTTATAGCCTAGACTGCAATACCTCATTTTCAGACTTTACACACCAATTTTTATTAAATTCTTCCATATTTCCATATTTCCATAATAATGATAATAATAATGAACGAACCACTGTGTAAGTTCTGCACAGGTGGGGCCTGTACTTTTCTGAGGAACAACTGAACCTATTAAGATATATTGTTTGTTGTATCTACAGGGTTTATACCTACAGGTATATGGGGTATGTATTATATGTCGATATAATTGCATTTTCTTGATAACAAATGAGAGGATGCATTAATTATTCTGAATGACTATACGTTCTTTGTTAAGGGGTATTGTATGAAATATCGGTGATATAGATCAATTTTTGTTTATGTAGGTAACGATTTTTATAGGGTGCCTACATTCATGGACGTAAGTTTGAAATTACAGCCCACTAAGTCCTTACACTCGGAGCTACTGTTGCGAATAGAGCTGGGAACGGAGCAGTTGCTCCTATGATTGCAATCGGTAGTGCGAGTGAGCGCTCCCTCCGGTATTCTCCGGTAGTAAACTGTTGCTGGGAAACCAATCGGTGCTTCGGCACGCGAGCGGAGGGCGAGCGGAGGACGGAGCAACAGTACTGAATGTGTGCCTCGCTTGCCGTTCCATCCGTGGTGCGCAACGGATGTGCTAGCGACATAGTAAATACTGCTTTATAAGTATGACGAAGGAGAATATAGGAAATATATACATTCTCATTTATCGTTCGTGTTTCATTTGTCGATTACTTTTGTAAAAATTTGCTTTACGTCATGCCGTCTTATGACGACGATGTGATAGGAACGGCTAAGGAGAGTAATTTCTAGGCGTGAAAATGGAAAACGACGTAAAACCATCTTCAGAGCTGCCGACAGTGGGGTTCGAACCCATTTTCACCCGGAAGATAGTGGGATCGAATCCCACTGTCGGCAGCCTTGAAGATGGTTTTCCGTGGTTTCCCACTTCCCCTCCAGGAAAATGCCGGGATGGTACCTAACTGAAGGCCACGGCCGCTTCGTTCCCACTCCCAAACCTTCCCTATCCCATCGTCTCCATAAGACTTATCTGTGTCGGTGCGACATAAAACAAAACCCAAAGTCTCACGCTCCAGGACACTGTCCTTGAGGCGGTATAGGTCCGAAGGAACACCCAACCCGGGAGGGTAAATTGATGGAAGGATTATTATTATTATTATTATTATTATTATTATTATTATTATTATTATTATTATTATTATTATTATTATTATTGTACTCCCATAACCACTTCTGTGGTTTTCTGTGACGTTAAGGTGCCGACACTTTGTCCCACAGGAGTTCTTTCATGTGCCGGTACAGTAGTGGCGATTAGGGGGGGCGAGAGGGGACAATCGCCCCCCTACTTTGTGGAGAAAACTTTGCATTTGTATTCCATTTTAGCTGGATGAAACAAGGTATTATAGGAATTATTAAAACAAGCAATTTGTACAAGCCCTGTTGTCTTATCAGCTAATTATTTGCTTTAATTAATAACGAAATTATTAGCGGAAATACGCAACAAAGTCGTTCATGCGGTTAACCGATTTTTTTATAGCGCCACAGCGAGTACTGTAGTGGAGACTTTGTATGTGCTGTGAGGAAGGGTACGCGTGCATTCGTTAGTCTGGCAGTCTATTTAGTGTCAGTTTTTTTTAGTTTGTAGTCAAATACTAAATGATTTTAATTATATAATCACGCCGTACGTCTATTTAATTGTAATACATGTGTAATATTGTTCCTCTCGTGAAAGTTTTATTGTATAGTATTGAATCAAAATCTCAAATAAATATTATCAACACAGGTAAGTTGGTAGGCTGAGAATCTTTACCTCTCTGTCGAAATTCCATTTAGTAGCTTTTTTTTTAAGTTTTAATGTATAACGTATATACCCCCTCCCCCCGCTATATCCCACAAACTAGGGTACTTTGTTGTCTTTACATTTTCCCCCCTACTTCTAATTCCCAATCGCCGCTACTGCCGGTACACCTGACCACCTTCAGGTACCGCCGAGCAAAGTCGGAATTGAAACCGCAAGCTTGAGCTCAGAAGGCCAGCGCTTTACCGTCTGAACTACTCAGCCCGGTACAGCATATAACCAGTTTCAATCAGTTCGTACTTTGCAGTAAAAACTGAAATGGCGTATGACTTTTAGTGCCGAGAGTGTCTGAGGACAAGTTCGGCTCACTAGATGCAGGTCCTTTGATTTGACGTCTTTAGGCGATCTGCGCGTTGTGATGTGGATGAAATGATGATAAAGACGACACATACACCCAGTTCCAGCGCCAGCGAAATTAGCCAATTAAGGTCAAAATTCCCGAACCTGCCGGGAATCGAACTCGGGACCCCTGTGACCAAAGGCCAGCACGTTAACCATTTAGCCATAGAGCCGGATGTACTGTTCCGTAATAAATGAGCTACGAGTATAATTAATGTAAGAACATCGTATATAATACATGTTTACATGCAATGGAATATAATTACCACTTAAACTATTTTACTACCAGTATTAATAATATTGTTAACGCATTTGCAACAGTATAATATATGCCAATATTCAATCTACAGTATTCTATCCACCTGCACCTATTGCAAACTGAACGTCAGCAGATCAACATCTGTTATTCATAACGTAACAAATAATGCGGCGATCTTGAAACGACTACATCATTTGAATGACAAACGTAGGGGAACACATGCATCTGTGGAATTAGTACTAAAATCTAAATTGTAATTCCTCCTAAGATCACCGTTGCAACATTGCCCACATCTAAGCATTTGAATTTTCCGCCAGTGAATTCAATCGGAGGACTACCGGAGGTCTCCGGAGGAGCGCTGTAATCGTATTATCCGATTCAATCAACAGGAGGTCCGCCTCCTCTTCACAGCGCTACCAGACAGCCAGGTGAGCGCGGGTGTGGGGGGAAGCCAGCCGTCCGGCCGGCTTTGCCACAGCCGCACGCGAGCGGTCAGGTTTAATATGGAAAACCGTGTATCAGAGAGGAGTGTGCCTACTGTCGCATTGAAAAGTATGGATATTGGAGTTTAAACGTCGATGAAAAGCAAACGGGTGGACTTATCTCATAGTTCCATGCGATTTCAAGGAACCTCTGCATTCTTCGTGCGTTTACGGGGGTATTCATTATTTATTTTAATGCCAGTGCTTTAGCTTTAATCGGAATAAAAAATGAGCCTGATTTTTCGCCCTTCTAAGGACAAATTCCGACTTTAAAACGCCACTGTCGGCAGTCCTAAAAATGGTTTTCCGTGGTTTCCCATTTTCTCACCAGGCACGGCTGCTTCCTTCCACTCCTCGGCCCTTCCTATCCCATCGTCGTCATAAGACCTATCTGAGTCGGTGCGACGTAAAGCAGAATAATAATAATAATAATAATAATAATAATAATAATAATAATAATAATAATAATAATAATAATAATAATAATAATAATAATTATCCGTGGTAGTTAGAGGTGAAAGAAGGTGCTGGGATGAATAGGTCTCAATCTACGAAGTTAAAGTTAATTTAAGATTTAACAAGGTGATATTTTCTTTTCAAGATCAAGAAATAACAAATATAACAGGTACTTAGTAGCCTAGCAACAAATCGAGAATGTACAATTACAGTAGTTACAGGATTTGGGCTCCGAGAGCCAGACACACAATTCTTGAGCTATAAGCCCAACTTTACCCGTGTACAAAATTCAACCCAGGGGCAGAAGACCCCAATCATGCTCAAGAGCACTGGCTCCAAATTACATAGTAAAAGCCTCCTCGAGGCACACAGAAACACATTTTAAGAAAGAGCAACTCGCTCTCAAAGTTCAAGCCCATCAAAGGCCACACCAAACTCCACATTCAAGCTGTCCTCCAAGTACAATAACACAGGGGTAAAAATACCCAACCTACTGAGGCCTATTCAGTGAAGAAACCGGACAATGACATGGCCCCAAAATACCAATTTGAGTGGAGGCGTACTTGCACTCCTAATACACTTTATTAAAACCTAATTTGGCCCTAGGCCGCTTATGCAAGGGCTAATCCCATTCTACGGAGGTGACACGATAGAAAACTTTATGACATTACGAGTAGAAGGGAAACTGTTATGAAAACGTAGTCACTTCAAAACAAAATGAATGGGAGCTCGAGAGGGATAGGCACACTCTATCCCAATTTGTAGTTTAAAGAGACAGAATTTATACCAAGAGTCTATTACATTTTAGAGGAATGTTACATGGTAAAGGGTATCGAACCTGCCCCGAGAGTTAAACTGCTGAGCTAGCAAGAAAATAAGTTATTAAAAAGCCATTACCTTATTGAAGAACTTCTGCCCGACGAAAGAGGCGCTTCCCGCCCCCTGCTACATAATTTACACTATGATAGATGTTACTGAAGTGGCCCGGAGACCTAAAAATCAGCAGTTTATATACCCTCGTGGAACATTCGAGACCTTTCAAGAATAAGAACACCCGCCCACAAGCTTTTTATTGGACGGCCAAAAGATTACATGTCAAAACTGAAGAAGAAAACCAGGATTGGTGGAAAATTAATTACAGAAATTTATGATTGGCCAATTTCAAAACTGGCGGAAAGAAAGGGTTAACGTTGCCAACTTAAACAATGGCAGAAATAAATTTAATAAAGAACAAACCTATAAATACTAAATTTCTTCAAAGAAAAGTTCCTTCACTTTGCACTAGGGTGCACAATAGTAGTTCTTAAGTGGTGCCATCTAGGAGAGAATGTTCACACTTCTTGCTACAGAGAAAACAAATATGAATCGAAAAAGACACAGTTCAGAACACTTCAAAATTTATAGTAGGGACATCTTCTGAGAAACTTGAGAATTAACCTGGTAGTTAAAGTTCAGGCTTCCTCCAGTAGAGGAGTTTCAACTGGCGCAAAGTTCGAATTAGCGGCGTGGAGGTGTACCACCCGGTACAATAATAATAATAATAATAATAATAATAATAATAATAATAATAATAATAATAATAATAATAATAATAATAATAATAATAATAATAATAATAATAATACGCACCATTGGACCACAATAAAACTTTTTTTTCAATTTGCTTTGTGTGGCACCGACACAGATAGGTCTTAGGGCGACAATGGGAGAGGAATGGCCCAGGAGCGGGAAGGAATCGGTTGTGGCCTTAATTAAAGTACAGCCCCAGTATTTGCTTGGTGTAAAGTGGGAATCAACGGAAAACCATCTTCAAGGCTACCGACAGCTGTGCGCTCCCACCACACGGCCAACTCTCCCGGTCATAATAAAACTCTGAACATATCATAGCTCTAAGTGTTCTTAAGAAGTTTTCAAAATTGCAGTCTTTTGTCATCATTCTTTAAAATGTTATCAGTTTAATATGGAATGGGTTTTTCATTACTGTGATGTTACAGAAAGCTGTACGTAGCATTGTTATACGCGGCATAATTAATTTTTTCGTAATGAAAACAGAAGAAGGCTGTTTGCCAGGTAGTGTGGTGGAAAGGACCAAGCCGTTGTTGAATAATTTGCAGTTATCTTTTCATAAATCTATAAGGTAGGTTGTAATTTTCCCTTCGATTCTCTTTTAATGGTGATAAAAACCGTCTTTTTTTCGTTTTTACAGGAAATACAGGACGAGCATTTCCGATATGATATCAATTGGTCTTTTTCGTGTATGCGGCAATGACGTTATATCGTCAGGCGGTCTTCATACCTTGTGCGGTGATTGGCCGTAAATCGTCAGTCGGTTTTTGTAGCTAATGCGGCGATTGTCCATATATCGTCAGTCGATCTTCCTAACTAGTGCGGCGACTGGCCATAAAGCGGCAGTCGGTCTTTTCCACAAGGAAGGGCATTGAGGATATAACGCTGAAACTGCTTGTAACGACTCCGAAGGAACCGTCAATTACCGGTCATTATAGCCGATAGTCGCACAAACCGGTTATAACGACTCCGAAGGAACCGTCAATTACCGGTCATTATAGCCGATAGTCGCACAAACCGTTATAACGTCTCCGAAGGAACCGTCAATTACCGGTCATTATAGCCGATAGTCGCACAAACCGGTTATAACGACTCCGAAGGGACCGTCAGTTAACGGTCGGTATAGCCGATAGTCGCGCAAATCCGGTTATAACGATTCCGAAGGGACAGTCAGTTAACGGTCGTTATAGCCGATAGTCGCACAAACCCGGTTATAACGATTCCGAAGGAACCGTCAATTACCGGTCATTATAGCCGATAGTCGCACAAACCGGTTATAACGACTCCGAAGGGACCGTCAGTTAACGGTCGGTATAGCCGATAGTCGCACAAACCGGTTATAACGACTCCGAAGGGACCGTCAGTTAACGGTCGGTATAGCCAATAGTCGCACAAACCGGTTATAACGACTCCGAAGGGACCGTCAGTTAACGGTCGGTATAGCCGATAGTCGCACAAACCCGGTTATAACGATTCCGAAGGGACCGTCAGTTAACGGTCGTTATAGCCGATAGTCGCACAAACCGGTTATAACGACTCCGAGGGGACCGTCAGTTAACGGTCGGTATAGCCGATAGTCGCACAAACCGGTTATAACGACTCCGAAGGGACCGTCAGTTAACGGTCGGTATAGCCGATAGTCGCACAAACCCGGTTATAACGATTCCGAAGGGACCGTCAGTTAACGGTCGGTATAGCCGATAGTCGCACAAACCCGGTTATAACGATTCCGAAGGGACAGTCAGTTAACGGTCGTTATAGCCGATAGTCGCACAAACCGGTTTTTGTTGTTTTGCTAAAAATGTCATATCTGTAAGTTATAGGCTGCACACTTACATGCTTAATTAACAGAGTAAAGTTAAAACGTAGGCCTAGCTTTATTTAGAATACAGTATTTGTGGAGTGGAGAGCCTCCGTGGCTCAGCCGACAACGCGTCGGCCTTTCACCGCTGGATACCGTGGTTCAAATCCCGGTCACTCCGTGTGAGATTTGTGCTGGACAAAGCGAAGGCGGGACAGGATTTTCTCCGGGTACTCCGGTTTTCCCTGTTATCATTCATTCCAGCAACACTCTTCGTTATCATTTCATAGCATCTATCAGTCATTAATAAATCACTTTGTGAGTGGCGACCCCATCGTACTAACAGCCTATATATGGTTCATTCATTACATCCCTGACCCGGTCACTGACTGGAAAACAGGTTGTAGGTTTTCATATTTGTGGAGTGGGACTAAGAAGATTTTTTCTTGTAATATTTACACCGTACGTACAGTAAGAATATACCAGCAAATTATGAAAACCTATAATAAGCGAGGAAATATTTTTTTTGAAAAGAGACTATTTTTCTCTGTCCTTCCAAATTGTAGAAATAGTAGAGTGTGATACTGTACATCCAATTCCTTCGCGATACTAACGTTAGTTCCCTCATTTTCTAATCTACACATTGTGTATGACTCTTCATCAATATTGAACACTTTCCTTTTCTTTTGTGACCTCTTCGCAGCGACTTGCCTTGACCATTTAACAGACTGATTTGAAATCTACAATCTACTGAAATAAGCGTTGCATTGTTGTCAGCAATCCTCAAATACGTTAGAAACAAGAATCAACATTGGACGTTACAGCCGATGGATTTTTTCCGAGAACGTGACAAAAATACGTCATTTTATGCGACATATCGCAATAAGCGATGCCGTACTAAGCGATGTTTTAAATGCAATCTTTCTAGAGGATTTAGATTTCTCCGTTATATGCAGTAAGTCGTTAAAAGCGATGCCGCATAAACGGTTTCGACTGTATTGTCATTTGGCCTTATAAGGGTTAACAAATTCGCTGTCTGAAAATGGCTTAAATTTATTTTAATATCTGTTACTGTGTATTTCGCTTTGACTGAAGATTCAAACTAAATGGACTTATCGTAAAAATTAAGTTATCCAAAAAATGTAATTTTAATTTAATTATTTTGTTGATGATGGTGATTAGGATACTGACTGCTGTTTGCAATGGCCGAACATCGAGGTTATCGTCTTCTCAGGCCTCAAATTTATCACACGAAGACCGTGTTTGGAACTGTAATGCCATTTTATGTAATATGTGTACTTCAAAACCGTTTCATTACAAACTAAATACAGTACTTTGTTGGCTACTTCAGTTAGAATACTGATCGTTCACTTCATTTCAAATAACTTGCCTCCGTCTGGTTATCTTTTTTTTTTCTTTGCTAGTTGCTTTACGTCGCACTGACACAGATAGGTCTTATGGCGACGATGGCTATCTTTCCTTGTATGATTTATTTATTTATTTAGTTTATGTTTCTTAGTGCCGAGAGTGTCCGTGGACATGTTCGTCTCGCCTGGTGCACATCTTTCTATCTGACGTCTTTGGACGACCTGCGCATTTGTGTGTGGTGGTGGTGGTGTAGTAGTATGATGATGATTGTGATGGCATGAAAATGATGTAGGGAGAGGGTGAAATCCAGTGCTGGCACATAGTCTAACACCAAGGGGTCCGCTGAAGGGTTTAACGTCTCCATCCGACGGATGATTCGCCAGCAACAGCGTCATGTGCCTTCACTCCGTATGAACACTGCGGAAAGTTTTCGGACTGAGCCAGGCTTTTGGCATGTAATCTAATGACCCGAAATACTGTGTACCACCACCTCTCCTACCTTGCCGGCCAACATTCTAATGGTGGATTTTTTTTTCGACCAACGGAACATGAACCGGCTAACCACGGTGTCAAACCATAAACACTCATGGCCACCAGGAGGGCTGTTTAAAAGCTATTATTACCACGTATGAAAATTAATTTCGCAGAATGACTGCTCCATAAAACTCTCACTAACACTGACATTTCATTCCTGAAAGCTGTGTTAATTCTGGCCAGGCAAAAATAACGAAACCTGTGATAAACACACCGCTATGAAAGATACAAAGATCGCTGCGCGTTTAACAATGCACGGAGACAAGTTTAATGATTGGCACTGGAGGGACAGTGCCAGTGAGATTTGTCAATGTCTGTAAACAGTTCGGCTTGATATATAATTTAATTAATGATTTGTGACTTTACGCTGTGAAAGGTTCTCTGGATATCCTTATGGATAATTTATATTACTAATCCTAGTGTAATAGTATACATATGAAACATGATGGAATTTATACTATTTTAATACCATGTTGGTATCATTAAAATAATGATATCAATTTTAGTTGTCTCCTGTTCTGATTGTGTTCTTTAAAATTTCGTTTCTTAACTTAAACCAATTGCATAGTAAGATTTGTAAATCTAGACAGCCTCCAGTTATGGAGAAAGCGGAAAAAGTTTATTCAAAATAATATGGGTGGTTGTTGGGCATCATAAGTAACGATCTTGGTATTAAATCCTAAAACATACGGGATTTCTTTCCTTTTGTATAGTAAAAGTTCGCAGACACACGTGTTGGAAGCTATTGAATTGAGTTTTTGAAATTAACTTTGAATACATAGGCTATGGTATTTGCGGAAGAGATGTTATGAAGAGAACAAAAAAGGCCAACCGCACACAAGTGGGAACTGAATCCATAATTTTCTGATTCGAAGTGAATATTTCATTTTCACGACGGCATTCCATACGATATACACTTTCAAATCATTGGTACATATAATTTTTGTTTTCTCTTGTAGATTCAGTTTGTTTCAACCAGAATAACTTTATTTTAGAATAATTATTATCTATATATATAAAATAAGAGTTTTGTCTGTACATTGCTCAGAATTTGAAAAGAATGGTATATATATATATCGGTCATGTCCATAGTAACAAGGAAATGCACATTTTACTTTTCCGTAATTTCTGTCTGTCTGTCTGTCTGTCTGTCTGTCTGTCTGTCTGTCTGTCTGTCTGTCTGTCTGTATGTATGTATGTATGTATGTATGTATGTATGTATGTATGTATGTATGTATGTATGTATGTATGTATGTATGTATGTACACGCATCACGAGAAAACGGCTGAAGAGAATTTAATGAAAATCGGTATGTAAAGTCGGGGGATGAGCCACTACAATCTAGGCTATAAATCATTTTATTAACGCTGAGTGAAATGATAGTTTAGGGGCAGGCCTTAAATGAAATTCTCACATATTTACGTTATTAGTGGTCCTATCTTAATGGAAATCGGTATGCGAAGTCGGGGAAAAAATTGCTATAATCTAGGTCTTAAATAATCTTATTCACGCCGAGAGAAATGGTAGTTTAGGGGAAGGCCTAAAATTCAATTCTCAAATATTTATGTTATCCAGTGGTCCTATCTTAATGAAAATCGGTGTGCAAAGTCAGAGAATAAGTTAGGTCATGAATAATCTTACGATGAATGAAATGTTAGTTTAGGGGAAGGCCTAAAAATTAATTCTCAAATATTTGTGTTATTAGTGGTCCTATCGACAAATATTACATAACTAAAGTTATATAGTATTAAATTTCCGATCATTTATGTCTTACACATTTTTACCATATCGGCTATGATAACAGAGATATTAATGAATTTTGATTTTTGTTGCTAAGTCCATATCATCGCCGAGTCACGAGAAAATGGTTAAACGGAATTTAATGAAAATCGGTGTGCAAAGTGTACAGTTTATGCTATACATATTCTTGTAAGGCACCCTAATATCACAGATTCGAAAGAAAACTAAATGTGAAGGTCTACAATACAGAGAGCTCATAACATTGAACAACAATAACATTACACTGACCATTGTTTTTTGTGTTGTGCTTTGTGTCCCTGTTGCAACTCATAGTTGCGACTTTAAAAAAAAAAATTCTTTACGTCACACCGACACACAAAGATCTTAGGGCTAGGAGTGGATAGGAAGCGGCCCGGCCTTAATTACGGTACAGCCACAGCATTTGCCTGGTGTGAAAATGGGAGACCACGGAAAACCATCTTCAGAGCTGCCGACAGTGGGGTTCGAACGCACTATTTCCCGGATGCAAGCTCTAACCGCACGGCCAACTTGCCTGGTCTTGCTGAGTATTACAGTCTGCCTGAATATTGGCGGTAAGTAGCTGGGGAGTTAGATAGCTTTCTTCTTTAGCATGCCATTCCTCTGGTTCATACATTTTCTGATATTACTGGTACGTAACACACTGATTCATTGTAGCATGCGAGTTATTCAATCCCTACTCTGAGGGACTGATTGAAATGAGAAGTATGCATATTTAATGGCATAATGGCAGAAGAGTGTTCACGGCTGTCTGCGGTCTGGTCATTCCAGCGCTGGAACGTTGTACTGTTAGATCAGCTCCGTAGTACTGTTCGTTAAAGTGAGAAAATGTGCGGTTTTTCATTTGATCGAGTATTTGGTATGATAACATTACTTTTAATTACTAAATTCCTACTGAAATTTTTGTAATGGTCTAAGTTGACTTCAGTTAGGAAAACCGCGAAGACGGGTACATCAGCTAGTATTATATAAATTACAAATACTACTACTGACCACGGGTTGTTAAAGCAATACTTACTGCTGATGCAGAGTGGGTCTCGGCTCACAAGTGGCCACGGCTGGCCCCTGGCCCGATAGCTCTGCACTCCTGCATCGTGGCTCTACGCCTCTGTATTCGGGAGACAGAGAAGGGCTGGACCCCACCGTCGGCTGTCCTGAGAATGGTTTTCCGTGGTAAGGCGAATGCCGGGACAGTTCCTAGTGTAGGCCACGGTCGCCAACCCTCTCACCTTCTCCGCACATTTCCTTCACCGACATAAATCTCCTGGCCTGAGATACGGCGTCACCCTCTAAGAAACCGGCTTCCTTCTTCAGGGGAGGAATGAGAACATTTTGTGATAGTATATCTGTGTAGCGTGTTTACTAATTGACGAAATGATTCAAAGAAGTAAGATAAGAGGAGATCCCTTTCATGTGTATTCTTCTCTATTTCGTGCCAATTTCCCGCTAAATCAGGGCAGGTTCCACTCAAAGCCATTAGACCGCTGCTCGTATCAGTCAAACTGTCCCATCGTTAATTACTGAAAAATAGTTGAACGTTGAAATGATTAATGAAATCTGATTTCTGCACATTGAGTTTATTTCTAACATATCAGAAAAGCCTTGACATTTAATTTTAAATATATTAATAAATAATTGAATTAGTAAAATACTTGAAATAAAATACATTAATAAAATATTAATCGAAATGCCCGTAGTATGGGCGCCAGAGTTCACCAGAATGGATCCCTCAAATGTTAATAGAGCATGATATATCTCTTTCCCAGGGCGTGTACATAAAGCTGCGTACTGGTACATCTGTTTCAGGCCTTACCTAACCTTCTGAAAACGACTATTAGGTAGGAACTGCACCTAGGTTCATCAATAACGCCACTGATTCTAAAATAACTAACTATGTTCTGGATAATATCCGTGCCTGAGCACCTCATCAACACACCAAAATATACATAAAATACACTCAAAAATACTGCTGGAAGACTTCATATTTACACGGTTATCCAACAACAACAACAACAACAACAACAACAACAACAAAGTGTGAACCAAAAACGTGGACCAAGCTACCATTTGTAGCCAGTCCGACGAACATTAATTACAAAGCATATATATGTAGATAAATAACCTTCACTCTCTGTGTATCAACACCACTTGCAGATACTCACTATCAACACTTGTTATATCTCATTGATACTGCAACTTTATAATTATGTGGTCGCTGATTCTAACACTTGGTTTAAATATACTTTCACTTGAGCAACACACGCTTGTTCCAGAATTCCAGAACATAAATTATGGAAAGTCTGAAATACAGTACCCCATAGTTCTCAACAACATATAAAACACCAAGCTGCCACAAGTGATACAATATCAAGTGCCTAAGCACTCCACAGTTTGTAGGTCAGTACCACACATCACATTCCACAAAATATCATGTCAACCACGTTCCACAGAAGTTTTAAGGCAAGTCTGCTCCATCAAAATTTTAAGTTAATCTCCATTCCACTAAAGTTACATCTCTTCTACGTTCCATCAAAGTTTTAAGGTAACCATGTCTATATAGACCTTAGCTCCCCCCCTACTCTCACATGGTATGTCTAGATTGATCCTGGACATCCAATCACAAGTGGAAGATCCTCCTGCCATACCAAGAAGACGCTCCCGGGTTCCAAGACAATAACAACCAGGCCGCATCATCGAACTCCGGGCTGTCCGCGTGGCTCATGGAAACTTCCCGAGTTGTAAATAGCACTGTTTTCCCATCCGGTTTTACAAAACATCACTCATATCACATACGAAGACCTTCCAGCTTAAAATGTTAAGAATAAATATACAGTGAACTAATAATAATGACAATAATAATATCTCTTATTTCTGAATATAGTGTGTGGGTGGCGGTCGTCAGTGTCCAATCGGAGTGAAGTGATTTTGAACTGCTGGCGCAATGTAAGAAGCGGGTGTGGGGGAGAGAGAGAGTGTGTGTGTGATTGAGTGAGAGAGAGGTTGTGGGGGTTGGGTAGCGAGGGAGTTAGCACTCTGAGTGCAGTGAGGCATCGTGTACGGATCTTTCCGAAATAAGCTTCTACCTATAAAAATGGACCCTCTTAATGTGGTGAATACGTTATATGATCACTTTAGAGAAAATAATTTCCAGCTCTCCTTTTCAACCAAAGGAGATGAGACAATGTTTGAGTATTTAGTAGATATATTAAAGTCCGATGCAGAAATAATATACACACAGACTTCAGATATTAATGAACACAAACCAGTATCTGAAACAGTGTCTGTGCCCGACGAATACGAATCTACATCAGAAGAATCTGCTTCACCTTCATCAAAACAAGAATCAACATCAGAATGTCTACGGTGCCCGGAAAAGCATAGAGTAGAATGCTCATTGGAAGCAAAAAGAAAAATTATAAATTATAAATTATAAATTATAAATTATAAAGAAAGATTATAAACACGTGGTTGAGTGTAAACATTTATTTCCTCACTTATCATGGAACTCTATGAAAAACATATATCCTCGATTGAAGCACGAGACGCAGTTGTGCCGTTTTAAGAAAGATATTGTTAAAGCGGATTCTATGGGCAATTCATCTTCTAGTTTTACAGTCAAAGAGTTGGTGTTTACTAAATTTATGGAAGCTCGTGCAAACAACTTGATAATGTACGATATGAACTTACCAAAATGGGCCCGTGAAGAGCCAAATCACTTTATTTACCTTTGTCAGCAAGTACAACACGGGTCTGGAATTTCAAGCAGCATTTTCACATAGGATCACGAAAAATTAACGCAGTTTGTCACACGAAGAAGAAGAAGAAGATGATGAAACTACTAACAACATACTGCATTCCTGGAGAGAAGAGACAATGTTGCTTATAGAGCGGTATGGTGCTGACAATGTGTATAATGCATATCAGTCTGGCATCAATGAAGAATCGTATTCTGGGAGAACACTTGATCGCCGTGGTAAGAAAACAGTGTGTGGTGTTACACAATCACGAAACGCACAGACACATTCATTCACAATTATGCCAATTGTATCATGCATGGGACGTCTCCTTCCCTGTCTGTTTATCGTACTGCAGGAATCAAAACCACCGAGCTCGATAGCTGCAGTCGCTTAATTGCGGCCACTATCCAGTATTCGGTAGATAGTAGGTTCGAACCCCACTATCGGCAGCCCTGAAGATGGTTTTCCATTTTCACACCAGGCGAATGCTGGGGCTGTACCTTAATTAAGGCCACGGCCGCTTCCTTCCCACTCCTAGCCCTTTCCTGTCCCATCGTCGCCATAAGACCTATCTGTGTCGGTGCGACGTAAAGCAACTAGCAAAAAAAAAAAATAATATCAAAACCATTAAGTTAAGCTGTCCAGCAGGGTATGTTTAAAGCTCCTAATTTAATTGTGCAGTGCTCAAAATCTGTAAAACTGACAAAAGACATTTTCCGTATATTTCTGGAGTTGACATTTTTACCTCACACTGGTACTCGAACTGTTTATTGTTGGATTCCTGGGCGCCTCACAAAGATAATAATTTAATACATGAAGTAATTTCATCATATAACTACGAACCTGAAAAGTTAAAAGTGCAAATAATTATTCCAGCAAAAGCAACTTCTGAATTACAACCGTTAGACAGGCATTTTTTCCGAATGTTCAAAACAATGGACCGACATATCAGTGATTTCGTTGTGTTAAATAATATTGATGTGAACTTGCAACAGCGTAACAATATTATCAAACGCATGTCATTGATATACAATCAGTAATGTTCACCGCGCTTCCGTTTGTCACATAGACATGGGTGGAAATTAGCGGGTCTAATTAGCACATGCAATTGTTTAATCAGTACATACTCATGCATACAGTGTTCAAATGTTTACCTTAAATATTTTTATCCCTCATGCGATTACAACACAACGCAAGTTAGTACTGTATTTAATTGTGTCTTTAAAAGATGCGTAAATTAATTCCAAGTTTTGTGATTACTGCGTTACGATTTAAAAGAAATGAATACGCAGTTTAACAGGGGTACAACGTTCACATGGTTCATTGCATTCACAGTGCTGTCTCCCCCCCCCCTCCCTCTCAATCTCTCTCTCTCTCTCTCTCTCTCTCTCTCTCTCTCTCTCTCTCTCTCTCTCTCTCAGCCGCTTCTCCTTACATCACACCAGCAGTTCAAAATAACTTCACTCCGATTGGACACTGACGAACCCCACCCGCACATCTTTACTGCCCTGTAACTCGTATATACATGCAGGATAGTATATAATATTCGAGGGTTTTATCCAGAACTCCGACAAAGACAATTTCTTAAATTTACCTTTTAGAAAATCACCACTGAGAACCACGAGTTGTTCATTTACATTCGGAGATTATGGCCCATTATTTTCAGACGGATTTTAATCCAATTAAATTCATCAAGATCATTTTCAAAAGTACTGTTTCTCACACTGAATATCTGATTTGTTTGGACTAGTTATCATTTTTATCTATAGGAAAAGTATGCTGCACCGTCCTCCCCGTTTGGAGGTCGTGACCGACAGCATGAGAACCATTGTTCCTTAGAATGGCTTTTTAACATGGTTTTTATGTAAGACGGAAGAGCTGGCAATGTGAGTGACCACCCTCAGGATTTGTACTTGGATCTCCTGTATTCTGAAAGGTACGGCTTAATGTTAGTACATCGACTCACAAGGGTAGATTGGAGTCCGGAGTTTCCACTTTATTGTTAAAAACGTGTAATTTTAAGGCATTAATTTGAATTTTTTATATTTATTAGTCATACGAAATTCAGTGAAGTTATTTTTCAAAGTTTTTATTTTAATGGCTATTTTTATCAGATAGATCGTTACTGTAGTAATCATTATCCTGTGTTGATATCTCTTAGAAAATATAATTAAAAATGTCAATTAATATCGTAATTGAATCAGATTGCGTTGTAATTAAAATGAGTAATTGTTAATTTTAATTAGAGTTTAATGCCGCAAATTGCTATAAACTCTCAGGAAAGTGGAAACCAATTGTAGTCGCAGTTGATAATGAATTTAGTTGTTGTTAAGGGGGTTTGGAATTGGATTGTAAAGGTAAATAAATAAATAAAAAATAAATAAATTGTAATCAATAGCGAAGTAATTCTGACGATACAGTAAAGTAGCATTTTACAAATTCTGAAGTGTAAAGCTAAACGGAGCCCACTGACAGAATCAATGAAAATATTTTTCATAAATTGAAAATGAAATAAATATATGACAATAGAGAGAAATTGTTATTTGTAGATGATATAAGTACAGTAGGGCCTACTCCTTTAAAAACACCTAATGATATACCATTACTATTTAAACATATATTGCAATTTTTATAGTTTAGGGAGAATAGAATAACAATCCCACGCAAAATAATCCGTCTCTTCACTTACCATACGCCTTGATTTGAGTGAAATAAAGTCATCAATGAAAAATTGAACATACATTGCAAATTTCTCGATAGTCCGATTCTACATCGTTTCCCAATGGGCGCTCTTGTTTGAGTTGAGTGATGTTATTGGTTTTTCGTCTTGGTAACTACACTGACGGTTTGCGGTGTAGCTGAGATGCCGCACTAGTTCTTTTACACGTCGGTAGATGTACAGACTCGACGCTGGCGTATTTGAACACTTTTACATAGCAGTGGACTGAACCAGGATCGAATCCGCCGACTTGGACTCAGAAATCCAGCGTTCTACCGTCTGAAATACTAAGCTCGCTTGATTGAGCTCATGAAGTCCAATGAGATTCATCCAGTCCTTTCGTATGGCGTTAAATTTCCACTGCACTGTCCTCCCTATTAACAAAGTTATCATTCTGTTCTGATTCTTGTGCCGGATGATATGATTGGCGCTCATTCAGTAACGAAATTAATTCTCCTCCTATTTTTCACATAACAGGGTGATTCACAAAGCTGAAAAGGTTTTGAGCAAAACACGTTAGTCTGTTAAATGGTTACAATAATTTCAAAGCTGTCTGCAAAACATATTTCTCTTTATTTCCAGTCCTTTCAAGACTAAAATAAAATAAAATAAAATAAAATAAAATGAAGTTTTCTACAAATAATAACTCTTAAATTGGCTCGTGTTCTGAAGAATTGGTGCAATTTTTAACAACTGGTGTTATTGCATAAGGAACACCTGTTTGTGCAGTAAAAATTTGAACATTTCTGTACGGGGGGGGGGGGGGTTAAGAAATTCAGCTTCAGAGCCTAATATAAGAAAAGACCTTCATTAGGGTAATCACATAAATATGATTGTTAATAAAGGGTACAGATCTCTGCACGTGGTTATGGGGGTATTTAGGGGTTGTAGTAAGAATGTAAAGGAGAGGGCATATAAGTCTCTGGTAATACCCCAACTAGAGTATGGTTCCAGTGTATGGGACTCTCACCAGGATTACTTGATTCAAGAACTGGAAAAAATCCAAAGAAAAGCAGCTTGATTTGTTCTGGGTGATTTCCGACAAATGAGTACCGTTACAAAAGTGTTGCAAAGTTTGGGCTGGGAAGAACTGGGAGAAAGGAGACGAGCTGCTCGATTAAGTGGTATGTTCCGAGCTGTCAGTGGAGAGATGGCATGGGAGGACATCAGTAGACGAATAATTTTGAGTGGTATCTTTAAAAGTAGAAAAGATCACAATATGAAGATAAAGCTGGAATTCAAGAGGACAAATTGGGGCAAATATTCGTTTATAGGAAGGGGAGTTAAGGATTGGAATAACTTACTAAGGGAAATGTTCAATAATTTTCCAATTTCTTTGCGATCATTTAAGAACAGGCTAGGAAAACAACAGATAGGGAATCCGACACCTGGGTGACTGGCTTAAATGCAGATCAGTAGTGACTGATTGATTTACTTGCATCAGGATTGATTGATAAATAAAGGATTATTTGCGAAGACATTTGTTTAATCTTACCCTTCAGACCACAGGAACTAAGGACGAATGTATTTTACAAGCAACCTTCAAATTATAGTGACTTTGTGTTATGATGGTACATAGTATTTAGTATTTAGCACATTATTATTATTATTATTATTATTATTATTATTATTATTATTATTATTATTATTATTATTATTATTATTATTATTATTATTATTATTATTATTATTGTACCGGGCGGTACACCTCTACACCGTTTATTTAAAAGTTGCGCCAGTTGAAACTCCTCTTCTGGAGGAAGGTTGAACTTTATCTATTCTATTAATTCTCTACTTTCTCAGAAGATGTCACCACGTGGAAAATTTTGAGTTTTTGAACTGTGTCACTTTTGATGTGTTTTTGTTTAGCTTGAAGTAAGAAGTGTGAACTTTCTCTTCTAGAGGACACTACTGAAGATCAACAATAGTGCAACCTAGTGCGGAGTCAAAGAACTATTTTGTTGAAGAAATTTTTATTTCAAATGTTTGTTCTTTGCTAAATTTCTTTCTGTTATTGTTTAAGTTGGCTGTATACCCCTCTCTTTCCCCTTGTTTTGCATGTAGCCAATCCCGAATTTCTTAAATTAATTTCTATCCAATCAGATGTATCTTCCCCCAACTTGAATCGATTGCGGGGTCCTATCCAATAAAAACATTGTGGGCGGGTGTTTTCATTCCCCTAACGCCTAGAAACTTCCGCGAGAGTATATAAACTGCTGATTTTAGGGTCTCCGGGCCACTTCTGTTCCATCTTTCAGTGTATTAAGTACATAGCAGGAGGCGGGAAGCGCCTCTTTCTTCTTCAGCCGTTCAACACCAGGTAATGGCCTATTAATAACTTCTTTTCTTGCTAGGTTGGCAGTTTAACACTCGCGGCGGGTTCGAAGCATTTCCATCATGTAACCTTTTCCTAAAATGTAATTACTCTTTTCATCTTTTTCTTGTAAAGCTACATATTGGGATAGAGAGTGCTACCCTCTCGAGCTCCCACTCACATTTGTTTTGAGGTGAACTTATTTTCTCAAACTATTCTTCGTTTATGTAATGTAAAGTGTTCTTCTCTAAGTCACCTCTGTAGTATGGGATTAGCCCTTGCGTTAGCGGCCCAGAGCCAGATTAGGTTAGGAGTGCAAGTTCGCCTCCTCTCAAATTGTTATTTTAGAGGTCATGTAATCAACCTTCTTTTCATGTAATAGACCTCAGTAGGTTGGGTATTTTACCCCTGTGAATACGTCCTTAGAGGACAGCTGGAAGGTAGAGTTTGGTGTGGCCTTGTGATAGGCTTACAATTTTGAGAGCGGATCGCTCTTTGAAATTTGTTTCTGTATGCCTCGTGCAGGCTTTATGTGTAATGTTTGGAGCCAGTGCTCCTGGGCATGAATGGGGCTTTCTGCCCCTTGGCTAAAATTTTTTTGGAGTAAGGCGGGGCTGATGGCCCAAGAGTTATGAAGTAAGGGCACTGAGCCCGAATCCAGTAATATTGTACCTACATTTTTGCTACTCTGTACCTGTTATGATTGTTATCTCTTGTTTTTGAAAAGAAAATATAACCTAGTTAAATTTTAAATTAATTTTACATTTCACGTTAAATTCGTAGCTTGAAACCCATTCACACCCGCACCTTCTTTCACCTCTACCTACCACGGATATCTCCGTAACAAGTGGTAGCAGAGCGTGGTTGAATGGGTCTCAATTTAGCCCCTTTTGACGGCTAAACATTGCTTTAATTCGAACTCTAACAATTTTCTCAGTTGCTGGAATTTTTTGAGTTTTTTTTTAAATTGTTCTGTCATCATGTCCGGCCCTCGCGATGTTCTCCTCCTTAACTATTTGCGCAAAGAGGAGTTGATATACGAGTTAACTATCAGAAACGTTCAATCTGGAGGCACGGTTGCAATAGACACTAACAAGCTTAGAGAGTCCCTTGATTTGCCCATTTCCATCCCCAATTTGGGAGAGAAAGAAATTGACGACTCTCTTTCCACGATCACGGAGAATATTACTGGGCTAGCTTCCGTAGTTAGTTTTTTTGATGAAAATGATCCGTCTCCTAACCAAATTAAGCGTGTGCAAGGCAGATTATATCACTTTTCAAATAGAGTTAATGATCTGTTGTCTCTGAAGGTGAATGACGTTCAGAGGAAGCAAGCTAATACGCTCCTTGAAACTATCTCTGAATTGTCTAGTAAAGTCACTCAATTGTTAACTGGGGAAGTTCCTCCCAAATCTGATCAGCCCACCATAGTGAATGTAAGTAGTGAGGAAGAACCTGCTAAGGGAGAAGGCAATAGGATAACCGTTGCTGCTCAAACTATCTCTGCCCCATTGGACAACGAGTCTGAACGCCGCACATCGTTGAACAATGTACGTGCTGAATTAACTTCCTTGCCATTGAAACCTTTACCTACTATGTCGCCCGGGTTTAGCAGCTTGCCTCATCCATTGGCAATGTTGCTCAGAGGTATATCCAAGTTTTCCGTTAATACCACCAGTGACGTAATTTCATTTTTAAGATTTCTAGTGGAATTTCAGGATCATGCCCTTGTGTTTTCTCTTTCCCCATGTCAAATTTTGCAAATTATCTATCCTTATGCTATTGGGGTTCTCTCAGATAAAATAGTAAGAGCCATAGCTGAACAGTCATCTATCGAAGATTTCCATGCACATCTGCTTGCAAATTTTATTCCTGCCCGCGCGAGGTCATCTCTTATTCAGAAATACTATTATCGGGTACAGCGCTTGGATGAAAACCTGGCAGACTTCATCCAAGATATTAAGTTTTATACTAGGGTGTTTGCTCTCCACTTCCCTGAGGATCAGATCGTGCAAGCTATTATCGAAGGGATTTCACCACCCTACAGGTCATATTTGTGTTTCGCGGCGTGCCCGCAAACCTTCTCTGAACTGGAAGCATTAGCCGTCTCTGCGGAAGGAGTTAGGTATGCCGATTCCTTGCGTGTGGCAAAAGAACCCCCGCCTTCTTTTAGTAATACTCGGCTTCCACCTCGCCGATCAGTCACCCCTCGTAAATGTTATGCTTGCGGGTCGCCTGACCATCTGCGCAATAAGTGTCCTCTGATCAAGTCTAGTAGGGCAAATAATGGAGCTGGTTCATCACAAGGCTGTTTTAAGTGTGGGGCCTTCTCACATATCGCCAAAAATTGCCCAAACTCAAATAGCACCCCCTCCTGCTCAACTTCTGGTGCCAATTCCACCTATGCCAATAATAAAAAGTGACTAGTGGCATCGGTTGAGTCGACTAATCCATCTTCCCGAGACTCAGCCCCTAGTAAACAGGTTGTAAATGCAGAGAACAATCAGCCTTCAAATTCATCTTTTGAATGCCCTAAAGAATGTCTTAGGATTGCGGCGGATACCCCCGCACCTGTTCCTTTTCTTAAGATTGAGTTAAATAACGAGCCTATAACAGCTCTTTTAGATTCAGGCAGTGTTTGTTCGATTATTTCGGCTGAATGGTATTCTAAATTGAAATCTGTTTGTAAACTACCTGACCATGTCTCAGCTCTTATTCAATATGTTTCGGCTAATTCATCGCCATTAGAAATTCTAGGTTCCGTACTGGTCAAAATTCGTATTTTTAAATTTACATGGAAAATCAAACTGTTTGTGGCTAAGCACTTGTCTTGCCCCATCATATTGGGAGCGGACTTCATTTCTCACACTGGTCTGGTGCTCGATCTCCAGAGTAGGTCGTGCACATTCAAATTTGCGTCCAATTGTAGAATTCCCTTGTTAAAGTGTAATTCTGTATCATGTTCATCTATTTCGCCTACCCAGGATGAGATGTTGTTAGACCTTAGACATCTACCTGAGGAGCAGGCTGATAGTATTCGGAAACTGTGTCAGTCGTTTCCCGAGGTGTTCTCTGATACTCTTGGTGTTACTGACCTTATTGAATACAAAATTGAGGTCACGGATTCGATTCCTGTCCGTTTTCCACCGTATAGGCTATCTCCACCTAAAATGAAGGCTCTGAAAGAAATCATCGATCAGATGTTGAAGGATGGTATTATTAGGCCCTCTAAGTCAGCGTATTCTTCGCCTATTTTTCTAGTCCCGAAACCCCAAGGAGGCTTCAGGCCTGTCATTGATTACAGGGCTCTCAATCGGAAGGTGGTGTTGCAATCTGTGCCCCTTCCCGACCTTCATTCTTGCTTTTCATGGTTTCGTAAGGCCAAGTTCTTCACCATCTTGGACTTGAATCAGGCCTATAATCAAATTCCCCTTGCCGAAGAGTCTAAACATCTTACAGCGTTTGCCACGGACTGGAACTTATACGAATACAACCGCGTGCCTTTCGGGCTCCCCACGGGGGCAGCTGTGCTCACTAGGCTACTAGATAGGGTCTTTTCCGACATCAAATTTGAGTACTTATATCACTACTTGGATGATGTCGTCGTATTTTCCGAGACTTTTGAAGAACATCTAGATCATCTGCGAGAAGTTCTCGATCGCCTTCGTAAGGCTGGGTTAACTGTCAAGTTGTCCAAGGTTGCCTTTGCTAAGCCCTCTATGTCATTCCTAGGGCATATTGTGTCACCCGATGGGGTAGCTGTCGATCATTCTAGAACACAGGCCATCCGTGATTTTAAACCTCCTAAGGACATCAAAGGTATCGCTAGATTCATTGGTATGGTGAATTTCTTCAGGAAGTTTATTCCTAACTTCGCTAATAGAGCGGCGCCCTTAAACCTTCTTCGTAGGAAAGGCATCAAATTCGAGTGGGGACCTTCTCAACAAGCCGCTTTCGAAGATCTTAAATTAGCTCTCTGTAATGCCCCTGTACTTGCTATGCCTGATTTCTCGAAGAAATTCATCGTCCAAACGGATGCGTCGTCGTCAGCTGTAGCTGCAGTCCTTCTTCAAGAGACTGAACTAGGGAGGCGACCCATCGCCTATGCGTCTAGGACATTGTCGGCTCAAGAAGCCAAGTATTCCATCTATGAGCTCGAAGGTTTGGCAGTCTTATTTGCCTTAGAAAAGTTCCGTCTCTATCTGGAACACGTTAAATTCGGCCTGGAGACAGATAATCAAGCCTTAAGCTGGGTCTTAGGTAGGCCGCGTCGTACTGGTCGTATAGCCCGCTGGGCTATTCGTATTTCCGCCTTCCAGTTTGATGTTAGACATATCAGAGGTACCGAAAATGTTGTTGCTGATGGACTCAGCCGTATGTTTCATAACGACGTAGAGACCCACGAACCGGTCGACAGTTCATCACCTTCTGAGTCCATACTATCTGGTGTTAATGCCATCTTAACAGATGCTCCCATGCTTTTTAGGGATATTGAGAAATACCAACGTGAAGATCCTACGCTGGCTCCGATAATGGAAACCCTTTCTTCTGGGGAACATGTCGTCCCTTATGTTCTGAGGAATGGTGTTTTATGTTGCCCTTCGAGGCATGATAAGTTGATGAAAGTTGTTGTTCCAGCGGTTCTTGTACCTATGATCTTCAAATACTATCATGAGACCCCATTGGGGGGGCATCTTGGAATCTTTAAAACTCGTGAAAAGATTCGTGAAATGTTCATATGGAAAGGTATGGACGGTGAAATTCGGGAACTTGTAAAAGCTTGTAAATCTTGTTTGATCAGTAAAGCCACCATGTCCACTAAAGTAGGCCTTTTGTCTTCTCATCAAGCGTCGCGCCCCATGGAACGCCTGTATACTGATTATGTGGGACCCTTCCCCCAGTCAAAGGGTAATGCCAACAAGTTCATCTTTGTGTGTGTAGATGGTTTTACAAGATTTTCCTGGTTATTTCCGACTAAGCTGGCTACCGCTCAGTCAACCATTACTTGCTTAAATTCTATTTTCGCTTCTTTTGGTCCGTGCCAATACATTGTATCTGATAATGCTAAGGCTTTTACATCTAATTTATTTCGTAAATTCTGTTTTGACTTGTCCATCTCTCATGTAACTACTTCCGCTTATTACCCCCAACCATCTCTGGCTGAACGGGTTAACCGTAATCTCAGGTCCGCACTTATTGCCTATCATCATGAAGATCATTCTAGGTGGGACACGTCCCTGCATTGGTTAGCTTTTGCTTTGAATTCGGCGGTCCATGAATCACACAAATTTACTCCAGCTTCTTTGATGTTCAAGTTTGTTCCCAACTCGCCGCTCTCTAACCTCTGGTCTTTGAATGACATTCTACCCGAGACAATAGATCCGGATAACATTAAAGATCTTTGGAAGAAGGCTAAAGCCAATCTTAAAGTGTCTCATGAAAAGGTTAGGGAAAGGTATGATCGTGGACGGAGACCCACCACTTTGAAGGTAGGTGACCAGGTTATGGTCAAAAATTTTGTTCCCGCGGGCAAGCTTGCCCCCAGATTTCATGGGCCTTGTATCATTCTCGATTTTCTTACGCCGGTTACCTTATTGCTAAGTAATCCAGCCACCGAGAGGATATTTAGAGTTCACCTGTCCCAGGTGAAACCGGTGTAATTTCTGTGTTAACTTGCTTCATATTATTTTGAAAGGATATGAAGGTTATATTTTTTTGAGTTTCACTTTTAAGGCATTCTGCCCCTTCTGTAATATTTTGGTTTTAGATGTAAGCCTTGTGTAAAACCTGCCCCGACCCGTTAAACTGCCATCCTGTTCTTGCCACGGCCATTACCACGCTCCCGTCTCCTGCTCCACCTTACACTGTGGCTTCATAATAGTAAATGCCATGGATATCTACACGCCGCTGGCCCCTCAACCTCTCCACAAGCCTGTACCCTCAAAGAAGATGATAGTCCAACACAATTCTGCCGCCTAGCTTTAATGTTTCAGCGCCCCCGCAGCCGCGCAGCGCCGTGCAGCGACTGGGGAGGGGGATGGGCCCCCTCCTCTCCAGCGAGGACGACATGTGAACGGCGAGCCGGAGCTCTCCTCCCGGCCAAGGCTGATGTGCGGCGCACGACCTGCTACATGCCCGCAGCCTGTATCTGTTCACCGCGGGCGCGGCGTACTTCAACACCTCTGCTCCCCTCATAGTGCGGGCGAGCGGTATCTCAGGGTACTTGAGGGGTCCGAGCGGCCTCCGTTGGACGCAAGCTGCAACGGCCGGTCTGGCCATCCGACTCAATCTACATCAACTACATGGACAGTCACCATAAGCAATAACTACACTTGGGAATTCAACAACAATATTTGGTGGACATTGCAAAATTTTTCTTCACCTTTAAGTATTAAAAGTTTATCTTCAGAAATTCAAATTCTACAAACATAAAGACTTTCATTCACCTGCAACAACAACATTTTGAAACTGAATTAAGAAATCTTGTATATGCTTCTGCTATCTATCTTCGTATCAACATCATTACTTGGACTTTGTTTCAAACTGATTTCATGTGTCACCCCTGGAGGAACTTTTGGGGGGGGAGGTCTGTACCGGGCGGTACACCTCTACACCGTTTATTTAAAAGTTGCGCCAGTTGAAACTCCTCTTCTGGAGGAAGGTTGAACTTTATCTATTCTATTAATTCTCTACTTTCTCAGAAGATGTCACCACGTGGAAAATTTTGAGTTTTTGAACTGTGTCACTTTTGATGTGTTTTTGTTTAGCTTGAAGTAAGAAGTGTGAACTTTCTCTTCTAGAGGACACTACTGAAGATCAACAATAGTGCAACCTAGTGCGGAGTCAAAGAACTATTTTGTTGAAGAAATTTTTATTTCAAATGTTTGTTCTTTGCTAAATTTCTTTCTGTTATTGTTTAAGTTGGCTGTATACCCCTCTCTTTCCCCTTGTTTTGCATGTAGCCAATCCCGAATTTCTTAAATTAATTTCTATCCAATCAGATGTATCTTCCCCCAACTTGAATCGATTGCGGGGTCCTATCCAATAAAAACATTGTGGGCGGGTGTTTTCATTCCCCTAACGCCTAGAAACTTCCGCGAGAGTATATAAACTGCTGATTTTAGGGTCTCCGGGCCACTTCTGTTCCATCTTTCAGTGTATTAAGTACATAGCAGGAGGCGGGAAGCGCCTCTTTCTTCTTCAGCCGTTCAACACCAGGTAATGGCCTATTAATAACTTCTTTTCTTGCTAGGTTGGCAGTTTAACACTCGCGGCGGGTTCGAAGCATTTCCATCATGTAACCTTTTCCTAAAATGTAATTACTCTTTTCATCTTTTTCTTGTAAAGCTACATATTGGGATAGAGAGTGCTACCCTCTCGAGCTCCCACTCACATTTGTTTTGAGGTGAACTTATTTTCTCAAACTATTCTTCGTTTATGTAATGTAAAGTGTTCTTCTCTAAGTCACCTCTGTAGTATGGGATTAGCCCTTGCGTTAGTGGCCCAGAGCCAGATTAGGTTAGGAGTGCAAGTTCGCCTCCTCTCAAATTGTTATTTTAGAGGTCATGTAATCAACCTTCTTTTCATGTAATAGACCTCAGTAGGTTGGGTATTTTACCCCTGTGAATACGTCCTTAGAGGACAGCTGGAAGGTAGAGTTTGGTGTGGCCTTGTGATAGGCTTACAATTTTGAGAGCGGATCGCTCTTTGAAATTTGTTTCTGTATGCCTCGTGCAGGCTTTATGTGTAATGTTTGGAGCCAGTGCTCCTGGGCATGAATGGGGCTTTCTGCCCCTTGGCTAAAATTTTTTTGGAGTAAGGCGGGGCTGATGGCCCAAGAGTTATGAAGTAAGGGCACTGAGCCCGAATCCAGTAATATTGTACCTACATTTTTGCTACTCTGTACCTGTTATGATTGTTATCTCTTGTTTTTGAAAAGAAAATATAACCTAGTTAAATTTTAAATTAATTTTACATTTCACGTTAAATTCGTAGCTTGAAACCCATTCACACCCGCACCTTCTTTCACCTCTACCTACCACGGATATCTCCGTAACAATTATTATTATTATTATTATAGCTGCCTCTGTGGATCAGTGGTAGAGTGTCGGCCTCCGGATCCCGGCAGAGGTAGTCGGATTTTTGAAGGGCGGGAAAAAGTCCATTCGACACTCCATGTCGTACGATGTCGGTATGTAAAACATCTCTGGTGACACATTTGGTGTTTACCCGACAAAATTCATTAAATCTCAGCCATAGACGCCCAAGAGAGTTCCGGTTTACTCGGTCTGCCATCTAGTGAGCCTAGAGTAAAACGGAACGTCGAAATTGACGAGCAGACAGCCAGATGGCGCCAAATTGAAATGTCTGCACAAGGTAGCTGAGGCCATACGATTATTATTATTAGTAGTAGTAGTAATGGTGTTTTAATACAGTAATATCTGAAGCTGAAAAGTAGTTTATTTTGTACAAGTAGTTGGGAAACACAGAGCTACATCCATGCCACATCCCGGGGATTGTGTTGGTGAGTCGTAAGGAGAATCCAAGTCTTGGGCGAGGAAGTCCTTATGACGGCCCCGCAGCTAGCTGCGGATCCAAAAGTGATAGTTCAGGGTGTGGTGAAGCGGCTAAGTTGGTACCTAAGCGCGGGAAATCACTCTCTCATGTTTGGTCAGACGCCCCTGAACAAGCTAGGATATACCGCGACGTAGTGGGGAGGGGGGGGGGGGAGGAGGAGGAAGACCTATGTGCTCGTGGAAGACGTGGTCCAGTATAGTATTTAACTAATTTAATAATTTACGAGCTGAGGAGTGTTATAGCTTTCTTATTTGTATTTGTACCGCACAACTTTTGTTATAGTGTACTGACCTGTTACATATACTTGGTATTCAGTGCCACATGGCAACTTTCAATAATCTATGACCTTGTGTCAAGGCATAGACCAACAGCGTGTCTTTGCGCAAGCTAAAGTACCTTTAAACCAAGTGTTGGAGTCAGTATATAAAGAGGTACAGTATCAAAGTGTTATATCAGATGTCGATGGTGCGAGTCTGCAACTTGTGTCGATACACAAAAATAGTGAAGTGTAATATACTATGAAAAAACCTACAACCTGTTTTCCAGTCAATGACGGGGTCAGGGATGGAATGAATGAAGCAGATATAGGCTATTAGTACGATGGGGTCGCCACTCCCAAAGTGATGTATTAATGACTGATAGATGCAATGAAATGAGTATGGAGAGTGTTGCTGGAATGAATGATGACAGGGAAAATCGGAGTACCCGGAGAAAAACCTGTCCCGCCTCCGCTTTATCCAACACAAATCTCACATGGAGTGACTGGGATTTTAACCACGGTATCCAGCGGTGAGAGGCCGACGCGCTGCCGTCTGAGCCACGGAGGCTGCCTTGTAATATACTATATGTATTGTAATTATTGGTTATCGAACTCACTACAAATGGTAGTTCAGTCCTCGCTGTCGTTTTCCTGCTTTTTTATAGGATCATTTAACGTGCATAGTGATTGTTTCAGTATTTGTTAAAGTTTTGAGCGTGCATTGCATATTTTTGTGTGTTGATGAACTGCTCGTGCAATGATGCAAGTCAGAATATAGTTAGTTATTTCAGAATCAGTGGAGATGTTATTGGAGAACGTAGGTGCAGTTCCTACATGTTTAGTCGTTTTCTGGGTGTTAGGTAAGGTCCTTAGCTGATGTACCAATACACAGCTTAATGTACACGCCCTGGGAGAGAGAATTATCATGCTCCATCAAAATTTGTGGGATCCATTTTGGTGTATTTCGGCGCCCAAATTATGGACATTTCAGTTAGTCATTTTATTAGATTTGAATTTCTTAAGAATTCCGTTGACGCCCAAGTGTGAGGCTACCGAATTCTACGTTGTACATGGAATTGTATGTGAAGTAGTCTATACGTTATAAGATTTAATCATATTGCACGGCTCTTTGCTATACCCGAGAAACACCATGCTATTCTGGGATAATATATAACCTACATTTCCCAGAATTATATTAACTTGGAAATGGTGAAATAAATGTCAAAATAGGTCCTTTAAGTTCTGAGATTACCTGTTTCATATAAATAAACAGACTGACTCTTTGTATGGGGTATTAGTACAAATAGTTTAGCCCGGTAGGTCTGTAATCTCTATGAAGTTGGTCATGGCGCCTGAATGTCTAAGATGATTTACGATGGTGTGAATAAAATACGCCCAACAAACGGCTTAGCCAAGACCAATTACAATATTATTTTATATCAAACCGTAATGCAGAATCCAAAATGGCGGTGTACCTGGGCCATAGCCCTTGGTGTAATTTCGCTGTCTGTTGTGAGATTAGCTGAAAGCGATGCTATAACATAATTAACGCTGATAATGTTAAGAATATCCGAAAAAATAATGATATTTAGCATAAACCGCGTTTAGGAAGTTAAAAACAGCGAAATGATATAATTGTAACTTACCGTTTAATATCAATATTAAAAACATAAATAGATATTAGACATTCGTCCATAAGCCTCCAACCAGTCAAGTTGAAATTTACAAACTATTACCAGCATTTATCGGTAAATCTTGACATGTAAAATAAATTAATAAGAAAATAAGCTAGTTCGTTGAAATGCCATTCTCAGTTACAACGAATTGCACTAACCAGCTTCATATGCGGACATCAAGGTATATCTTTAAGAATATCAGCCCATTTTCAATTACACCACATAATACTGACGGGAAAAGATAGATCTGAACTGATACATTACTTTCTGAAGATGATCATTTGTTGACAAATTTCGTTATTTCGCATTCCCTTGCTTTTACTCGTGGGAGTTCACATGTATTACCACGGTTACCTCTCTTCACATGATTAGAGTAGGAAAGGGTCGGGAAAGGTTTTTACTCGATAGCATTTTAGGGATTGTTGATACAAAGGCCTATATAAAGTAATTATCGCTGATAACGATCATAATTTCCGTAATGAAGAACGGTTATATTCAACATAAACCGCGTTTCCAAATTTATAAACCACGAAATGATATTGTATCGTTTAGAAAGGTATTAAAACACAATCGCTTGTTCAACCTACGAACCTAACCCTAAAAGCGGCAAAGTTGAATATCACAAATTTTTATTAACATTTATCAGTAAATCATAAAACAGTGTAAAAGAGATTTTAAAAAAAGCTCAACTTAGCCCACGTTTTAATGACCACTTACAACAGAATACCACACAGACACTCATCATCAAGGTTACACATGTTTTTTTTTTCAGTTAACTAAATTCCTAAACTATCTTTAATTCTGTAACTGAATAAATTCAGATTAATAATTGGCATTAATCAGCACCAGGGAAGGTTTAACATTGGTAGCTAGATAAATTCGGATTAATAATTGGCATTAATCAGCTGCAAGAAAAGTATGAAAACATTGTAACACAGGGACATAAACATTGACAATGGACACTTCAGGCCCTTCTTTAATCAATAGAATAAAATAGGCCTACAAAGTATTTCCCTGTCATTTTTGAAAAGCGTTCGTTTTCTCTGGTAATAAACCTCGTAGAAATATATTTAAAACACACCGAAGCACTACACAGTGGCCACGGTCAGTACTCCTAACATGTTTTCCCGTTAATGTTTTGTCCTTAGGAAATCTAAAAGTTGTGGTATTGGTACATATATAATAAGAGCGACAATAAGCTTAGCCTACAAGGAATACAAAGCCTGCCCAATAGCCACTCATTGCTGTCCGCCCTGTGGATGCTATATTTGCCGCTAGAGGCGCTGCAATTCAACCTCACATGAACACGTCGGTTGGCGATATTTCTACACACTGTGTGCTTACTGGGGACGAAAGTTGAATGTTAATACCGATAGAAATAATGAAACTCAATAATGATTTTGTTTTGTCCGAATCCTTGGCTGAATGGTCAGCGTTGAGGCCTTCGGTTCAGAAGGTCCCAGATTCGATTGCCAGCCGGATGGGTGATTATAATCACGTCTAATTAATTCTTCTGGCTCGGGGACTGGTGTTTGTGTTTGTTGATATAGTGATTACTAGATCTCGGATTTTTAGGTGCTAAAATGTTATTTTAACTGCCTAAAACAGGCTCTCAAATAGGCTCTACAGTATTTTTAGGCAGCTGCAGTTTTACGTATCTTAATGTGCATTATTTTAAACACCGTGTTGATTTTGTTAAATTGATAATAATTCGTTATGGGGAAATATAAAACAAGTTTCACTCACCTCTTGCTGCAAACGTCGCAGAATATAATTTTACCATCCGATGTGAAACGGGGAAACTCTTGTAAATTGAGGATGAATTGGAACCTGACACCTTCTGCTTAATTCACACACTGGCCAAATGGGAAAAGGATATGGTTAAAATCATATTACGCTGGTGTACTGCTGCGTTCCATTTTGTAAGCAAGGCTCTATAAATAAAGTTCCTGGAACTAGTTTCCATGAATTCCCTTGCTAAGAGCCAACTAGAGAATTATGGATTAAAGCAATAAACAGACCAGGTATGGTACAGTAAATACGCAGACCATAAGACGGCAAAAATTAGGTTACTTATTATTATTGCTCCTATTCTGATGATAATAATTTCCATATTCTGTTGTGTAGGTGGTACCAAGAGTAAGTTATGGAACCTTAGTGACCGCTCCGTCGAGCGCTGCAATGGCATATATTGGAGGGTATTTGGTAAGAGTTGTCGAAGACCACATGCCATGTCAAGAGAGTGTTGATAAAATTAGTAGTATCCAGAGTCCATTTCCACTAACGTCATTAATAAAAATCAAAGACAGAGGTGGTCTCAGGTATCCAAAGCCAAGTTTTGTTTCACTGCTGATGAAACTGGGGCAAGGGACGAAATGTTATCGGTAACGCTGGGCAGTCCAAAAACAGCACAAACATTAACCGAAGTACTGTTGCCACGTGTTGCTAAAAATCCTATTCTACAGTGTGGGAAAAGTGATCATCCTGAGAAACAAAGCAGAATAATACTGCAGAAGTTTCTGCACCTCTCTGTCATTAACTACGCTAATGGCATGACAGATGAGTATCGCTGAGAATACTTCTCGATAAGAAAAACAATTTATGAGAAGAAAATATCAAGGAAAATAGTTAAAGTCGTTCCTTTTCACTGAAAATCTATGGTGCGGTAGTAAAAATATCTAGTGCAGACAGTATATCCTTTTAAATGCCAGACATAAATTTCGACAGTTATATGAAATGAAAATCCACAACTAAATTGAACTCCTAGGGGTAAAAGGTGAACATTAATTATTTTCTACTTCATTCTGCTCAGTAATGTATATAATATACAGGAAGTATAGTATAGAGGTCAATTTGTGCTGGTTTTAACTCCCGTTACCAATGCTACTGAGTGCTGATGTGAGGTGGTATACTAGCGCTGCAGTGGTCAAGACGCGCACTGCCAGGCGGACACTGTTTCTGAAGAGAACACTGCGAGTGAGCAGGCTTTGTATTCCTTGTAGGCTAAGCAATAAGTCACAGAATATTAACAGTCATACCAACTGTGGTCCGCGAATCGCTGGAGGGCCGTGACGATAATCCAAGGGGTCCGCAATAATAATGTAAGGTGTATGCGCTTTTTTATTGTATACACACCATTCATAGACAATTATACTAAATTCAATAACCATGTCTTCACTGTCGTATAACTTACATATTAACTCTTAACTCTGCCGATAGGTAGTACAAGTTAGGAGCGGGAAAATAAGAAATACAACAAGGCAGTGTAAGTGATGTAATTGTCAGACACTTGGAATTGCTAGTATCCATATTCAGACCATGTTTTCCGCCTCTGGTTGAGAAAATCTCATGGATCAGAAATCTCTTAACATGAACTGCCCTTCCTTCAAAGAAGATCAACTAGCAGAAGTATCTTAGCAGAGAGAAAATGAAAAATAAATTGAAGTATGATATGGGTGGAGAATGAGGTGGAGTGGCAAGTTTACCTCCAGGAAGTTCCATGAATGTATCACAACTCCACGTCTCTGATCGGCGTTCGTGTCCGTGACATTCCCTATACCCTATAATGTCTAGAAAAGAAATACTGCGTTTAGTGCCTTTCATGACAACATAGCTGTGTGAGTGTATCTTTTCTGCTCGCACACATATGAAAATTAAGTTCAGAAAGAGAGCTAATGTAGAGACAGATCTTTGGTTCGAGTTACTACGCTTGTCTTTGGAATTCAGCACCATCCGCCCCCATTGATCCAACAACCGATATAAGTGAATTTTTTCAAGTAAGTTTCGGGATCCGGACTGTTGTAATTATTAGCCTAGTGTCACACTGTTTTATAATTTCTGTGTATGTATGAAGTGTCTTTATGTAAACTTTCAAAGAAAGTAAATATTAGTCTTAAATTATACGAATAAAATCAAACGTGGTATTATTACAAAATTCTGTTTTTGTTTACTGAATGCAGTATTATGTTCTGTGGCTAAGGGATCCTTGGACATCCATGCGATATATTCAGGGGGCCTTTAAAAACAAGAAGTTTGGGAAACCCTGATCTATCACTTTTTACATTTAAAACATCTTTCCAAAGAGAATGTAAACATGCCGGTTATACATGGCCCAAAGTGGCACCCATTTTGTCATGTATCCATATATGCATTAATAACACATTTATTGAAGCCAATGGCCATTATATAATGAATAATAATTGATTAATTAGCAATAAAAGTCATTCACTGGAGAGTGCAATCAGGAATAATGTTCTCATGTGACACGTAAAAGCGTGACATCTGTCTCACATTGTCTATGGCATAGTTCACAAATTCTTTCAGGACATGGGGAGTGAAGTATTCTTGTCATACAGATCTTGTGGTGAAAACCATGCACTGCAAATCTCGTGACCGTGTGACACAGCTACAACATATGTATTTCTATTCTGATGACATCATGGTGTCAGTGCCGTAGAAATCGATCGAAATTTCATTCTTTTTTGTATGGAGCTCGAGAAGTAGTTGCGAATACTATTCGTAAGTCTTCTATGAAGAATAATTCACCAGCCATTTCGTGTGCTAAGCGTTTGCAGAGCAGTATATATACCGGGTGGTACACCAGCCCCCCCCCCCCCACAAACAGGGCGAGTTGGCCGTGCGGTCAGGGGCACGCGGCTGTGAGCTTCCATCCGGGAGATAGTGGGTTCGAATCCCACTGTCGGCAGCCCTAAAGGTGGTTTTCCGTGGTTTTCCGTGGTTTCCTCACACCAGGCAAATGCTGGGGCTGTACCTTAATTAAGGCCACGCCGCTTCCTTCCAATTCCTTACCGAGCTCGATAGCTGCAGTCGCTTAAGTGCGGTCAGTATCCAGTAATCGGGAGATCGTGGGTTCGAGCCCCACTGTCGGCAGCCCTGAAGATGGTTTTCCGTGGTTTCCCATTTTCACACCAGGCAAATGCCGGGGCTGTACCTTAATTAAGGCCACGGGCGCTTCCTTCCACTTCCTAGGCCTTTCACATCCCATCGTCGCCATAAGACATATCTGTGTCGGTGTGACGTAAAGCAAATAGAAATAATAATAACTTCCAATTCCTTGGCCTTTCCTATCCCATCGTCGCCATAAGACCTATCTGTGTCGATGGGCCGTAAAGCAACTAGCAAGAAAAACCACCACCCCCTTATTTTTTCGGAGGTAGGTAACCCAACTAAGGAGTATATCATAGTCAACCGAGAAACATTAGTACCTGATAATGTATGCCTTATTAAAACTATACCGTTTATATAGTGCTCGCGAATATGGCAGAAGTAATTAGTGACAGTGTTACTTCTATTATTTAAACTATAATAAATGTGCAAAATGATCTCAGCTGCGAATAACACTATCTTACGTTTGGATAGGAAGTGTCTATAAGGACTATATCGTGCTACGTACACACCACGGCTCGCGGTAGCTAAGGTGGCTAAATTTCGCATCGCTGCTATTGTATCAGACAATCTGTCTGGTAGTAAGTTCGATTCACGGCCTCGTACACCTTCTTTTTCATTTTTAACGTCGTTTACAGTGACTGTAATATGGCCACGTGTCATCCTGTTCCAAAGATTGAATTTTTATTAGTTCCTGAAAAGGGCCATTTTTATCCGATGTTACGGACTACGATGGACTACGACATGATGGTTTGCAGGTAGGAAGTAGGGTACCTTGCATATTCATTGTAACAAGCGTTCGAAATGTCGACCACCTTGGTTAATGCAGATTTCAGCACGACGTTTTATAGACATTCTTGCACGTTGTAACATGTCAGGTGTAACAGCTTGGCATGCCTCGGTTATCAGTTGCTGAATGTGACCAGGATTATCAGGCTCCTGTGCATTCACTGCCTGCATTAAGTCTCCTCACAGGAAGAAGTCAAGTGGTGTTAGATCGGGTGATCTGGCGGGTTAGTGAACTGGTCCTCCCCTTCCTATCCATTATTTGGATATGAAACATGAAGATCGTTCCGGATGACTACTGATCCGTGAGGTTGCCACACTAATCCCTTTGCCTACATGTCCGCTGCAGCAATGCCCTCAGACGGAAACTTTTTAATCACGCCTTATATTAGTTGCTAATGGAAAACCTAGTCCAATGAAGACCGATGGAGCCCTGAAGATGGTTTTCCGCAGTTTCCCATTTTAACCATCAGGTAAATGCCGGGATGGTACCTTAGTAAAAGACCAAGGCCGATTTCCTTTCCAGTCCTCCTTCCTACCCAACCTTAAGGGAAGGACGTCAAATCAGAGCGCATCCCTTAAAACCAATAGGAAAAAAATATTGATTATAATTGTATCGCCTCAAAAAATGGAGCACATCTGTCGTTAAAAAATTGCCTTGATTCGAACCACTACCCTGCCGTTACTCACACACCTTGTGCGCCCTTAAGCGATTCAGCCACAAAGTCAACATACATAATGCTAGAGACTTACGTATGGCCGTTCCACCTCGAAAGTTAATATCCGTGTCAACGTTTTTAGTGATGTTTTACAGTGTTCATGTAACTTCTTTACATTACAGAACACGTGGCATAACCTACTAATTCGACCGTATTTCGGGTACGGGTACCTTGGTCCTTAGTATTTCGCGCGGAATTGGCGCATATCGTTTTTTCCTTTGCTAGGTCGATGGATCAATTTACAGTGATGACGCACAGGTAGCGGAGAGACTTATCAATCATAAAGGAGAAATTTCAAGTTATTTGGTGTTCATAAAACGAAATTGTAAGGGTCTTGAGGTTATACGCGTTATTTGGGGTGCCTATCTCCGAAAGAATAAGAGACTGGTGAACCACCCGGTATATATGAATTCAGGTCCGATAATATTGCAGTTGGTCTTGGTTTAGCCCGGTGAAGTTCGGTCATAGCATCTGAGTGTCAAAGAAGATATACAAGGTGTGAATAAAATACGGCCAACAAAAAGTTACAATATATTTCTTAGTTCATATTACGTTGTATTCTGTGATGGACATCTTTCTTTGCAGGCCCCAAGTTATGTGATATCTTTCACATGGTGAGTGGCATAATATGCAAACGCATGTTTTGTTTGATTCACGGAAATGAGTCTTTACATACATTTTCTGGAATTATGGTAAATTTACCAGGGAATAAATCGCCTGATTGTATAATGGATTTTAAGTTCCCCGCTGTTCGTTTGTCCAGTCTATTCCTTAAGAGCTTCGGTATAAACATTTTTTTTTCTATTTGCTTTACGTCGCACCGACACAGATATGCCTTATGGCGACGATAGGATGGGAAAGACCTAGGAATGGGAAGGAAGCGGCCGTGGCCTTAATTAAGGTACAGCCACAGCATTTGCCTGGTGTGAAAATAGGAAACTACGGAAAACCATCTTCAGGGCTGCCAGCAGTGGGATTCGAACCCGCTATCTCCCGATTACTGGATACTGGCCGCACTTAAACGACTGCAGCTATCTAGCTCGATACGGTATAAAAAGCTGGCGTGAACACGCAAAATCTTCTACCCATATATTGCATATTATGACCAATTTTATTTTACTAAATCTTTGACGAGATAACTACCTCTACGACCCGTCCGAGTGTCTCATGAGCTTTCGTACAAATTTCGGTACTGATCAGTGGAGGCATGTAGATTTGTATAGCGAACAAAGAAACTTTTGAATGTATAGGTATACGTACCAGTATTGAGAATAGGATACAGGCTCATATGTCATTTTTTGCTCAAAATAACTTCAGAAGTTAACTGAGTAAGTGGCGGTAAATCCTCATGAATCACTCTGTATATTTGTCCAGGCAGGTCTCCCCAGGCGCACATATATTGTCAGGTAGACCGCTACTTAACTTTAACGAATGGTTTGTAGGTGAGGGTAGAAGAGTGCGTCGCTGCGAAATACTATTTAGAATTTATTGTCGATTCATTCATTTTCACTGGGTATTGCAATAGCATGCAAGTAGTTCTCGAGTGTAGTTCAGTTTCCACTACTACTGAGTCTCATCTGATATCGACCTGGCAGAACTTGGCTGGCTGTCCTCACTTCTGAAAGACATAATACCCCCGATACCATTCCACCGGTCCCTAGCTGAGATTATCATTGCTTCCAGCTAATTGTGCCAGGCTTCTCACTTTAATCTTTTACATCCGACCCTCCGTGCCCGACTGTTAGCATTGCGAGGTCTTCGAAGTGCTTCATTCTCACAACCTTCGTGGCTCTTCTCTTTGTTTTTTCAACACCTTCATTCTTCGAATGGTCAGACCTCATCTTTTTCTTATGATTAAGAGTTAGGAGAGGTTGGTTTTCAAATTGTTCATCTTAAAAAACTGAAACCACGATCACCATCCAATACCATTATGCCACCTGTTTTTAGTTGATTATTTAGTTTTAGAATTGTTACGTGTACAACGTGATTTTAATGCGTACATACACCAGAGTCTACGGAGCATATATGAGGAGTATCGTTGCAGAAAGTATTACGTCCAATGAACGAAAATTTATAAGAGAAACAAAAGTACTTAATTTAGCTAAATTACTTGCTTGATTTAGCAATGTGTAATTGTTATGTGTTATGCATGCACCCAGCAGAGATTGAAAATGTAATTTCAGAGTTGGATTTTACGAAAACTGAAGAAACACTTCGGACACAGTACAATCTGATCCGCACAGTATGGTAATATGATTTGTTGTACATTGAATTCCTTAAATTATGTACTTTATTGTAATTGAAGGGAACTAATGATTTTACTAGAAATACTGTATATTATAGATAAAAACTTTCGTAAAAGAAACTTTTTCGTGTGTAGTGCTTCCCTGCATCCAGAAATGGCTCCATTGAAATGAAATGGTGTATGTCTTTAGGTGCCGGGAGTGTCCGAGGCCAAGTTCGGCTCGCCAGATGCAGGTCTTTTGATTTGACTCCCGTAGGCGACATGCGCGTCGTGATGAGGATGCAGTGATGATGAAGACGACACATACAACCATCCCCCGTGCCAGCAAAATTAACAAATTATGGTTAAAATTCCCAACCCTGCCGGGAATAGAACCCGGGACCCTTGTGACCAAAGGCCAGCACGCTAACCATTTAGCCATGGAGCCGGACATGGCTCCATTATCATACTTTAACTAAGCCCAGTCTGTCCTGTGTCGTAAGCGAATGACGTCTAATTAGCAAAATATCCAACATAAGAATGAAACCAGCTTGATCCAACGTAACAAAATATGTCCATGGACATGGCGCAGTTTGCTTCGATCATTTAGGTGGCACCGAACAAGTGGCTGCGCGGTTTGGGTCACAGTTTGCGTTCGGAAGATAGTGGGTTCGAACCCACTGTCGGCCAGCCCTGAAGGTGAATTGAGACGAGAAAACTAAAAAAGAAAATATAAACTCCGCTTCAACATGAATGTTTCTGCTGTTACATGGATTAACTTTACTTTTTCGAAACGTATACATTTCATTCACTTTGTAATATCTCCTGTGTTATGGTTTCGAGCTGTCTGGTTCGTGCGCTAGACTCTTCAATTGTGGGACTAAGTTCCACAGTTCCTACAGTGTTCTGGGATCGAGGCTGAATAATAATAATGTTACCGGTTTATGTCCTACTAACTACTTCTACGGTTTTCGTAGACACCGAGCTGCCGGAAGTTTGTCCCGCGGGAGTTCTTTTACGCGGCGCTAAATCTACCAACAAGGGGACGACGTATTTGAGCACCTTGAAATATCACCGGACTGAGCTAGGATCGAACCTGCCAAGTTGGGCTCAGAAAGCCAGCGGTTTAACCACCTGAGCCACTTAGTCCGGCGATCGAGGGTGAGACTCTTGTTCAGAAAGTAAACACTTTATCATAATATGTTCGAATTAGTCCGTCCCATCATCGGTGACCCATATACTGCTCAATATAATGAAGCTAATTAGGTGATCATGTATGTGGTAAAGTCCATGTTAATTCATCTATAACCCTCTATGGGGATAAAGCCTGAAATGCTTTTACACATAAAGCGAACAGTCAACGCGGCAAACAAGCTGAGAGTTTCTGAAAGGCTATTATTGTTCCAACATTACGTTACATCCGCTGAAATACACAACAGGGAAAGTTCTCTAACTCGCGATCATTTTCTCCCGCTGTAAGCTAACACGGAGTGAACTTGAGTGTAATTCGCATAATAGAATGAAGGGAAACAAGTTTGGAATAATACAACGAAGAAACTGGAGTTTCATTTGCAAAGGAAGACAAGAAAATGTCAAGGGATATGCACAGGTGAAGGTAAACACAGACAAGATTTGAATATACAGAAGTGAAAAAAAAAAAACCTTGACGAAAATATGTCTTAGTGCTTGGGGGGGGGGGGGTTATCCGAAAATTGTATAACGAAATAGTGGCATGTAACAAAATGTGTGATACGTTGAAATGAAAATAATGGCGTATGGCTTTTAGTGCCGGGAGTGTCCGAAGACAAGTTCGGCTATCCAGTTGCAGGTCTTTTGATTTGGCGCCCGTAGGCCTGCGCTTCGTGATGAGGATGGAATGATGATGAAGACTGTACCGGGCGGTATACCTCTACGACGCAAGTTCCAATCTTGCGCCAGTTGAAACTTCTCTACTGGAGGAACCCGGAACTTTAACAACTGAACTAACTCTACTGGTTATCAGAAGATGTCACTGTGTGTTTTTTATTTGCTTTTGTTTATCATTGATCAAGAAGTGTGGACATTCTCTAACAGATGTCTCTACCAAAAACTATGATAACGAACTCTGGTGTAAAGGAATGAACCTTCTTGGGGAAATGTTGTATTCATAAGTTTTGTATTTACTAAATTTTGTTCTGTGGTTTGTGGGTTGGCAATATTAATCCTTTCCTTCCGCCTGTTTTGAATTTAGTCAATCGGTCATTTCTGTAATTAATTTTCCTCCAATCATAGCTTTCTTCTTCGAATTTCCATGTGTAACTTTTAGTCAACCAATAAAAATTAAGTGGGTGTGTCTACTCATTCCTGAAAAGTCTCGAATTTTCCACGAGGGTATAAAACTGCTGATTTTCTTGTCTACGGGCCATTCGTATAACATCTTTCTCAGTGTGTGAATATGTAGCAGGGGGCGGGAAGCGCCTCGTTCTTCAGGCAGCCGTTCTTCAACAAGGTAATGGCCTTTTAACATCTGTATTTCTTGCTAGCTCAGCAGTTTAACTCTCGGGGAAGGTTCGAAATCTTTAATATGTAACCTATATCTTTAAATATGTAAGCCTTTTCTACCCTTGTAAAAACTTCACATAACTTGAACTGTAATTCGGGGACATAGAGTGCTTTACCCTCTCGAGCTCCCCTTCATTTGAAATTGAGGTGACTACGTTTTCGTGACCGTTTCTTCTCTTCCGTAATGTATTACAGTTTTCTCATACGAGTCACTTCTCTAGCTTGGGATTAGCCCCTGTGTATCGACCTAGCGCCACTTAGGTTTTAAAATGTGTATTTAGGAGTGCAAGTTCACGCCTCCAGTCCTTTCTGTACTTTGGGCCAGTAACTTAACCTGATGTTTTTTTTTCTTCTTCATGCGAAGGCCCTGTAGGTTGGGTACAAATACCCCTGTTTCTTTGTAAGTGTGCCTTGAGGGCAGTTAGAAGTAAAGTTTGTTGTGGCCTTTGATAGGCTTGTAAAATTGAGAGCAGGTCAGCTCTTTCTGGTATTTTGGAAGGTGCCTCTAGGAGGCTTGACATTACTAGGTGGGAGCAAATGCTCCATGTAGTTAGGGGTTTTCTGCCCTTTGGCAATTGTGGTTGTGAGCTGAGGGCTCAGGAATTGTAACTTGGGGCACGAAGCCCAGAACTTGTTGATACCCGAAACTCTTGTTTTCGTTTGTAAAAGCATTATTGTACCTGAATTGTCATTGTTATTTCACCTAGTGAAAAGTTGTTATATATTGTTGTCTGTTGAAAATATAACCTTTATTTAAATTTTAAATTCATCTTTCGGACTTATACTTAGGCCCATTCCAGCCTGCACCTTCTTTCACCTCCGCTGTTCCACAGATACCTCGGAACAAAGACGACACATACAACCAGCCCCCGTGCCAGAGAAATTAACCAATTATGGTTAAAATTCCCGACCCGGGACCGCTGTGACCAAAGGCCAGCACACTAAAATCATTTAGGCATGGAGCCTGACTGTGATACGATGTTACCTAGCAACAGTACCTTGAGAGATACACAGGCCGTGGATACGTATGTCATGGCCATCACATCACAACCTGCACGGTTGTTAAGTAACATCGCATCACACTTATTATTGAAATACATATTTATGATAATTTTATTTTCCTAAAGGGAAATTTTACCGTGAATTTTTAACTAGCTATTGTCCTTCCGCCGTTGAAGGGTTAGTTTTGTCATTGCAGCATGAATGCTATCTAGTGAAGATGAGTGGCAGCAGAAGGGACAGATTACACCTCAGCTAACAATAGTCAGTCATTATAATGTTATTGTTGATAAGTTTTGGGTCCTTGGGACATTGTAAATCATCGCATTTTGTTTTCCTACTGCTCGGCAATATTAGGGTATCCGAGGCTTAGGCTTCAACACACAACACCCCCACACCCCCTGCGCTTTATCATTACTCTCTTCCTTCGACTGATCGTTTATTTTCTCATTTCTATCATTATCCCCATTGCCTTCCTGATCAATAGGGGGTAATGAGCACGTTGTTTTGCAGCTCAAAAAACCAATCACAACAAACACTACTAAAACCACTTAGGACCACAACACGCGGAGAGACTCCTGGCGTGTCAGAGCTGTCGCCCTACTTCATTTTTAAGCTACTTCGCTGTCGATTCATCAGCGACACGTTCTTTCTAAAGTCTATATGAAAAGGTAAGAGGAAAAAGTAGCTGGTATTGGATATTTTTGCCTGTTGTAAACAAGAAAGGGAAGGAAGAGAATGTTATTGATTCATCGAATTGTAGAAGAATGAACATCAGCAAGTTTGTTTTGTTCAATACCAGAGATCGAGATAACACCGTTGGAGGGATATTGGCAATGCGGGATAATTTACCAACTATTTTGTAATTAAGAAAGGGGAACTTCCATGGCAATATGATGCTAAAAAACAAATAATGAAAAGCTACAAGTGTCAACATTATTATTGCTATCTATACACACAAGAATAAATTACGCGACAGTAGTTCAATCTTAAATATTAAATAAGTAAGGATTTTGCGTTCCGAACTCATTCCCCTCTTCCCCCCACAGTTGTTGAACCCTCCTCCTCCTTAAACAGTATAACCGGTTCCTTCCAGGCCTGTTTATTTTTCGGTTTCCGTACGCATCAATAATCGCTTTTCTACTTAAAAAGAAGTTATTCCTTGCCAATTACAGTCTGATCCATGACTAGGTAACTAACTGCGTCTCCTTTCCACATGTGGCAGGACAAATATAATTTAGTAGGCTGACAGTGAGTGTTGTAATGCGATGTGCCGAGCAGTTCATGAGTCGCGCATGGTCGACGGTAGCGTGCGACTTTGCGGGTAGCGCTTCTCCATGGGTATGTATGAATGTACACGCATGCACAGAAATGGTGGTCCGACGTAAATAATCAACACTGTCCCATTCCAGTACTGAAATGGAACGGAAGGGAGTGGAGGGATAGTGTTCAAGACACAGCGTGTCTGTTACTACACTGATTCCGTGGCGGCCTAGATTTCGCTATACTCTGTAAGATGGCTCCTATGTTACACCAGTGAATCGAGGCCGTATTGTTAGCATGTGGGAGGCTCACATTCCCCCCTCCCGCACCAAGCATTAGTTCAAACAATACCACGCAGTCTTAAGGCAGTTTGGAGATGGATAGAAGTATGACAAGAACGAGGTCAAGAAGGAATGCTAGATCATAGGCAATATAACAAAGCTTCTAAAAGAACTACTCCGGAACAGGATGTTAGAATCGTTCAAACTATGAAAAATTCTCCGTTTGCGACTACAGGTAATGCGTTTGGCACATTGGAACTGGCGGTAAACCGGACTACCATGAGTCACCGACTCCATGCTGCAGGTATTCACAATCGCCGAACTTTTTCCTATCTACAGAGAACTTCGCGTAGACTTTGCACTAACAAGGAAGTGTTACTCCGCGACTAGAATGTGAAATTACAATCAGGTTGGATGAAAAGGTATTTTGCTGCAATCCAGGTAAACAGCTGGCAAGCGTTATGAAGAGCCCTTTATCGAGATAACTATTCAGTCGAGTTGGGGCACGTGTAGCTTATTAGAGTGGTTCAGTGGTGCTGGTCCAGGAGAGTTGATAGAGGTTACTCCATATATGACTGCTTAGGAATATGTGGACATTTTAGAAGGTGCTGTTCTTCCTAGTTTTCGAGCTATTTACCCGGTGAGAGAAGTTCCCCTTATCAGGTTCGTGCAAGGTAACTGCTCTGTTCACACTGCACATGTAACCAAAGCTTTCTTCGGACAGCATCTTGTATTTTGTCAGTGGTTTAACTCGCACTAACACAATTAAGTTTTTCGAAGTGTCGGACCCCTTCCATTTTTTGTCTCTGATTAGTGTTATATAGAGGATGATTGCATACTTGTACTTCCTATTAAAAATTAATCACTACCACTACTAACACACTGAAGGTTTTCGACGACGCAAGGATGGGAAATGGTTTGAGTTGGGGCTACCGTCAGGGTAGTTGTGGGCTCTTAGTGAGGTGCAACCGTTGTGGGGGTGATCACCACTCCACGGTCTGCGCAACACTTTAAGAGGCGCCAGTGTCCGCCAACTGCGTTGGGGTAGGGGGGGGGGCACCCTGACTCTCATCGTAGTTGCACTGTCTACCGGGCCATGGCGCGGGCAGAAAGGAAGGAGGCCCGGTGTCATGACCCATCCCCTCCAGGAAGCCCCCGCCCAGGCGGGCTTGGCCTCATTTTCCGAGATCGGAGACTGGGTACGAGGGACCCCAAGGGGGTCGCGTTGTGCGGCGGACCCTAGTGGTACTTGACGCATGGCTGAGGAACCGGCAAGGCCCGCGCTGGTCACGGCAGTGCCCAGGCGGACTGATCCCCTGATAACTGGAATGGTGAGATTATGGCTCATGGCTGGTGCATGATACCTTTTCTCAACTAACAATAACACCTGGACATATCCAGAAACCACACCCTTGCATGTGCTATCGCAATTTGTCATGTTTTACATGCAGGCTCTTTCTCTTTCCGCCTATGTGAATTTTTCCTGACCCTTAATACCACGCCTTAACACCACATACCTAACACAAACTCTGGCCATGGTAGTGAGTTTATCTGGGAAACGGGCAGATACTCCTTGTGTCACTTACCACTCTTCCCTGCTATCTCTCTCTTCTTAGAAATAATAGCATGTCGAAGGCAATGTAGATTGAGTCGATTGCCACGCGTTTTCGATGTGCGTGCGTTAAATACGGTCACGTGAACTATGGCGATGTTATTACCAAATGCGTCCAAACAGGACCAACGTGCAGTTATTTTGTTCTTGGCTGCCGAAGCACAAACACCGGTGGACACCCATCGGAGAATGAAGACTGTATGGGACAGCATGTCTGTCGAAAACAACCGTTGTGGAATTGTGCACCAAGTTACGTGCGGACCGCGTTTTGACACACAATGCCAGTCGATCTGGGAGGCCAGCCTCATCCATTACACCAACTCAAGTGGGAGACACTCGAGCACCCGCCCTATAGTCCTGATCTCTCCCCATGTGATTATCACGCCTCAGGTCGCCTCAGGAAGGTCTTGAAGGGTCGACGCTTCTTGTCGGACGACGATGTGCAGCAGACGGTTACGGACTTCTTCACGTAGCAGAACACGGGCTCTTACCATACGGGGATCTTCAACCAGGTGCGTTGGTGGGACGAGTGCCTCAGTGCTCACTGTGGTTGTGCCTGGTTGGCATCCCGATATAGGACTGAACGTCCGTTGAACGGAAACTTTTTGATCGCCCCTTATATTGCACATGCGAACTAGATGTTTCGTGGTGTTGCCTGGCTGCCTTTGATCTCAAGAATCAACCTAGCATTCTCTCTAGTGCAGGTTGGGTGAAACCCAATGTTAAATGCCTCTCCAGAAGTGGAAGTCTCGAACCTAAAATGTCGGCTGTCTGACAAAGAATGACGTCTTTTCAGCAGCCCCTCATTATCAAGTGAAATACCTACTCATACTGATCTATTGTACTCAAAATGATCTATTTTAAATCAATTATAACCCCCTGTGGGTGGGGGACGCAGACGAGAATACACCCATGGTATCCCCTGCCTGTCGTAAGATGCGACTAAAAGGAGCGATAAAGGGATGATCAAATTAGAACCATGAAACTACTTGTGATTAGTGCCACCACGCTGGGAACACCGTGGGTCGCTTTTACTTGAGCGTAGTACCACTATGTTAGGTACCAAATAGGTTTGTGGTTAGTAGCAATAGAGTACGGTGCCGGCTTTTACAGTACCTGTAATTCGTACTCCTATATGAGCAACACCTTGGGATGAGCGACACCATAGATCTGCCTTGCCTATGCTTAGTACCAACTATGTGAGGAACACCCCGGGATAGCGTGGGTCTCTGTGATTAGTCCACTTATGTGAGAATCGTCATAGGTTTGCGTTGCCTGTAAATAGCGTTGTAGTGTGCGAAACACCATAGGTCTGTATTCCATATGCGAATTTCATTACCGGTGAGTAGTACCATAATGTGTGGAATACGCGAGTCTGCGCTACTTTTGATTAGTACCGCAATATGACAAATACCATGGTTCTACTTTCCTAACGATAAGTACCATAATGAGGGGCCGATGACTTGGATTTTGGACCCCTTTAGACTAAAAGCATCATCGATTCAGTATTATGGTATAGACGCTGTCCCTTGGTCAGTAATACAATTGTTTTAGTCAGTTTCGGTGAATGCGAGACATTGCGGGTCGGATCCGCTGATTGTTTTAAATTCATATCCATCCATTCATTCTTCCTCCTCACGTTTTGAATTCTGGTCAATGGAGGATTTTGGACCTTTAATTTTTCATTCCATTTCGTCTCATTTCGTACCATTAGGGGCCGATGACCTAGATGTTAGGCCCCTTTAAACAACAAGCATCATCATCATTATCATCAAATCAATTATACATTGAAACGAAGTTAAGTAAACGCCATACTGAAATTGAAATGGGAATTGATTATGCACTGAAATTGGAAATCAAAACGAAATATAAATCTCGCAGAAAATACTGGTATGGATGTGTTCGGAGCCATGAAAGAAACCAGTGAATTCTCATTCGGTTTTTTGCACGAGGAGGACAAGTTTTTTCTCCATCTTTACATTCTAATGATGTCTGTTATAACGGAATGAAATAAGGTAATGAGGTCAGATTCAAGAGATCATATTGTTCTAGACTTCCATTGAGATGTGTATATCGCGGAGCAACTGTACCGGTATTTTGTTTTTTAAAAATCTGAACGCAACTGGAGGTGAGGATGTTCGGTCCACCTCACAGCACCTCTGGTGATCAATAATGTGGAAACCACAAATTATTCAGTCGGATGTGTCGCGAGGGCGCGCTAAACGTCTGCCTCGTTAGGGGCTAAAGAGATTGTGACCGAAATGGATATTCGTGACAAAACAGCAGAAAGCTGACTTTAGTTCGCTGATGATTTACGCCTTAACGTGTCCCGAACCACTGGAAGCAAGTTGCCCTGTGCTCTAGTTTGCGAAAAGATAGCACGAGCATAATGTGTTTCTACACATTTGGTATTTACAATGCCGGCAGAGTGGCTCAGACTGTTGAGGCGCTGGCCTTCTGACCCCAACTTGGCAGGTTCGATCCTGGCTCAGTCCGGTTGTATTTGAAGGTGCACACATACGTAAGCCTCGTGTAGGCAGATTTACTGGCACGTAAAATAACTCCTACGGGACTAAATTCTGGCACTTTGACGTCTCCGAAACCCGTAAAAGAAGTTAGTGAGAGGTAAAGCCAATAGCATTAATTATTAAATCTATGCACCCTCAAAGAAAGATCTGTGGAAAAACAACCCGACAAGATTGAGTGATAATAATGACTTAATAAGAGCGGAGATACGAACTGATTGACACCCGTGTCTGAAGAGCGGACCGATATTTTCCACTACTTAATGAAAAGGGTTTCCGTTGGTAACGGTAGCTGGTCTGTATGAAGGAAAGAGAAATTCCCCCGCTCTCCACCTCACCCCCGCGCTAGCAAATACCTGAGCTCCGAACATTAACAACTCAATCTTCTTCCGAGGGTAAATGTAGAATATACGAGTACATATTGCTGAACATAACTACCAGAATTTTGAATTTACCTAACTACCGAGCTCGATAGCTGCAGTCGCTTAAGTGCGGCCAGTATCCAGTAATCGGGAGATAATGGGTTTGAACCCCACTGTCGGCAGCCCTGAAGATGGTTTTCCGTGGTTTCCCATTTTCACACCAGGCAAATACTGGGGCTGTACCTTAAATAAGGCCACGGCCGCTTCCTTCCCATTCCTGGGCTTTTCCTATCCCATCGTCGCCATAAGACCTATCTGTGTCGGTGCGACGCAAAGCGAATAGAAAAAAAACCCTAACTAGCTGCTTAGCCTCTTCAAGGGGAAACCAGTTGTGTCAGACAGCAGGTAGATACTATTATATTTCTTATGTTCTGATTGTAGCCGGTTTTACGAAGACTGTGTTTCCAACTTGGACAGAAGGTAACGATTTATTGTTGCACTGATCCACAGGAAAATGGCGTCGCGAAAAATGCGCACCACAATGTGCTCTAGCGCACACTAAGGCCCGGTTTCTTCTGCTGTTAAGTAGACTTAACACACAATTTAAGAAAAAGACTGTCTCATTAAGAACTGTTAACTCTAACAAATTGTTAATACTTGTGTTAACTTAACATGACACCAGCCCTGTATTAAACCTTTTCGCAGCTGTTAAAATTTCAAAATGGCTCAATGTAGAAGACGTAAGTTTGAAGCTATACAGCTGTATGGAAATTACCTACAAACTGAAGAAGGCAAAGGATGATCCAAAGAAAAATGCCTTTTTAGAGTTATCAGTTGAAAGTTTTCTACAAAGATAGCTACCTGATACTAAGGTTCGGACGTTAAGAAGAAAGTAATATTTCTTTCTTGAGCTTGCTTTACCAGAAATCTGAAAAATAAGTGTGAATGATGGATCCCTGATACCGTTTATGTTGCTTATAAATGCATATTTCGGCCGTTATAATTGTTTCGGTCATATTTTGCTCATTTTAATTGTATAGGGAGATAATTGGTTGTATTTTGAGCATTTTTTGCTTAAATTGAGGCACCTGTGTACTTTCACATTAAATCTACAAGGCACCTCTGTCAATTTACATGATTTAATTTGCTGTATTATCACTAATCACTTTTTGGTACTTAAGACGTTTAATGTTAGTAATACTCTCACATTTGCTACCTATGACTAGTTGTCCGGGTCCATGGCTAAATGGTGTACGTGCTGGCCTTTGGTCGCAGGGGTCCAGGGTTAATTCCCCTGGCATGGGGACTGGCTGTATGTGTCGTCTTCATAATCATTTCATCCTCATCACGACGCGCAAGACCTGCACCTGGCGAGCCGAAGTGCTCGGACACATCCCATTTCATTTTCAATTCCATATGTCAGATTTTACCTTTTTTCGGTCATATTTAGCTAGTTTTGTACTTCTTTAAGTCATACACTTCCGAACCCTATTTATTACCAACGCCATAATGAACGACATACTAAAAGAAATTGAAAATAGGTTAAAGTTCCCCAGAGATTGCAACTTGTTATTGTCTCCAGTGCAGGAGTAGCTTATATTTCTTAGATATTATGCTTCAGACTCTTGTCATTTAATTGTAGGCGACTACGCTCAGAGAGCAAGACAGGAGAGTGTTTAGAATTGTGTAAAGAGTTTCTGCTGCATTGGCAAAACACTACATTACTTTTCCTGCAGTAAAAGAATGCCTGAAAGTCATTCAAGCAGTGTATCAGTTATCACATTTTCCCAGTGTTCTAGGGGCCGTACATTGCAATCATACAAGAACACACTGGATGTTGTGATATAACCGTCCGTTTTTTTGTTTGTTTTCCAAGCACACCTGTGTACTTCAAAATTAAATCTATAATAATGTGTGTCTCGTATTTATTATAACACGCTTCTGTTGCCTCTTATTGCACATATTTACGTCTTTGAAGTCTCCGCTAACCATAACCTATAACAGTGTCAACCATGTGTGACAAAAATACAATTCCAATACACCGCTCTGGGCGCTTTGTGTAAAGAAACAAAAGACGCTCACTACCAAACGCGTTCAGAAATCTCACGGAAATGTGTTAATTTGTCTTTAACAGTTGTTTCGTAACAAATGTTCGAAATGATATCATATTATGATCGTGAAACAGGAGACTTTTTACCGAAGTGTTAAAGTAATAACAATTGTTAGTTAACTTTTGTTAAGTAAAATGTAACACTGTTGAAGAAACGAGGCATACGTTCTGTATGGAGTAAATTACTTTTCCTGTCATTTTCCCAATTCCGAGGGGTCGACATTTTGTAGTCCGTTTTTTTTTGTTTAGTTCTGTTATTGTTATTTTTTTTATTTTGGTTCGTCCTTCTATTAATATTTGTTTCTTTGAATAAAATGTCAAGGGCAATTACCAGGTACTATTTTTTCGTCCACGACGAATACGTTCCATCCACCTCATAGGGTTTCCATACCGCTTCCCACGTCCTTTGATAGTCGTCAAGTTTCTCAACCTGTTTACGTTTAACACCAACTCAGGATGCGATCCAGGGCCTTATTGACTCCAAGCCTCGACAAAATCATCAATGTATTGCAGCTCGTTGTGGGCACATCCTGTATTGATTGTTGTCCAAACTTGCGGTCAGAGGGACCTGAAAATGTAATAATCGAATCACAACCGAACACTCGTCCTGCGTGTTCAATTGCAGCAATGTAGCACCACTCCTTCTGGGTGTTGCAATTTCCATTTTCTTAAGTGTATGTTGCCTCGAATGTCATACTTGCGTGTGTTCTGATTTTTTACTGTGTTCATTTGAATTCGTCAGATTCAATTAAATGTTTTCTTATTCTGACCAATTAAAGGTCTTTTAATTTCCGCTGCTAAATGTTCGAGATCTTTCTTTCACGCAACACTAATTTCGTCACCAAAAACGGCACGTGTAAATACACGCTGCCTCACAATTTAGATACTTATTTTTTAAAACTCGCAACTACATGATAATTTAAACACATAATTTTTCTAAAACAATAAATCAATTTACCAAAACCATAAGTCCAATGTTCTAATGCTCATAGGAAGATCTTTTATACAGCATAATTTATTTTTAAACAATAAATTAATTTTTCAAAACAAAATAGAAGGTGCATTTCTTCGCGCCAACTCTATGTGGAGGGGCTATTCATTATTGCATGTTTCTATGATGGATTCTAGTGTGATATGTTCTGTGAACATGAAAATGTGCATAAAGACTGGAATCACAGATAAGGCTATTTGCAGATGTTATATAGAGTAGCCGGGTACTCCGGTTTTCCATTTCATCTTTCTTTCCAGCAACACTCTCCATTAACATTTAATTTCATCTTTCAGTCATTAATCATTGCCCCAGAGCAGTGCGACAGGCTTCGGCAGCCGGCACATTTCCTATCCTCGCCGTTAGATGGAGGCTTCATTCATACCATTCCTGACCCGGTCGAGTGACTGGAAACAGGCTGAGGATTTTCATTTCATTTTATACAGAGTAGGAAATGAGTTACAGGATTGTGAGCGATTGTAGGGGGGCCTGGATAATGTTGTGAGATGGAAAGTCAGGGTGTAAGTTTCACCAAGAGGAAATGTCCTCTCGGTTTTAGTTACTTTATTGATGGGGTGAAAGTACATCTTGGAGAACTCTGTAACTTCCTAGGTGTTAATATAAGGAATGATCTACATTGACGTAATCATATTAACAAGGTTGTTAAGAAAGGTTACATATCTCCGCACATGGTTATGGGGTTATGTAGGGTTTGTAGTAAGGATGTAAAAGAATGGGCGTCTATGTCTCTGGTAAGACTCCAGGACCCTCACCAGGACTACTTGATACGGAAACTGGAAAAAATCTAAAGGAAAACAGCACGATTTGTTCTGGATGATTTCCGACAAAGGAGTAATGTTACGAAAATGTTGTAAACTTCGGGTTAAGTGCGGCCAGTATCCAGTATTCGTGAGATAGTAGGTTCGAACCCCACTGTCGGCAGCCCTGAAGATGGTTTTCCGTGGTTTCCCATTTTCACATCAGGCAAATGCTGGGGCTGTACCTTAATTAAGGCCACGGCCGCTTCCTTCTCACTCCTAGCCCTTCCCTGTCCCATCGTCGCCGTAAGACCTATCTGTGTCGGTGCGACGTAAAGCAACTAGCAAACATTGAGCTGGGAAGACTAGGGAGTAAGGAGACGAGCTTCTCAACTAAGTGATGTGTATCGAGCTGTCAGTGTAGAGATGGCGTGGAATGACATTAGTTGAGGAATACGCTTGAGCAGAGCTTTCAAAATTAGGAAAGATCATAGTATGAAGGTAAAGTTGAAATTCAAGAGGACAAATTGGGACAGAACGAGGAGTAAGCGATTGGAATAATTTATCAAAGGATACGTTCGATACATTTCTATGTTCATTGAAAACGTTTCAGGAAAAGCTAGGTAAACAACTGACAGGGAATCTGCCACCTGGGCGGCAGCCCTAAATGCAGATCTTTAATGACTGACGAACACAAACACCCAGGCCCCGAGTTAGACGAATTAACCGACGTGCCCTGAACTGAAGACCATTACGCTGCCCATTCTACCAAAAAGTTGGACTTGTTCCGGTATGGGGTGAAAAGTGTCTATGAACTGAACTATTTTCATATTTAAGAGCTGACTAGAAGAAAAAAACGAAAGTGGACTAGAATGATTTGGACTAGTACTGCGAGCAGAAACCGGTACGATTGAGAAAAGACGCGATACTCCGGAATCCGTCTAAACAGGCCCATGTCACAAACTAAGCAATGACAGGATGATACCCGAAATTAAGACATGAAGGGCATAAATCTTCACCCCAATTTAAACTTAAAAGCTTTCCAGTCTGTCAAACACACAATTACAATATAAATATTACACTATCACATACTTGTAAAAAAAGTACCCCATGAATAAATACACACTATTAAACAAGGAATAATATGTTTCGTTCTTGAAAGTACATCTTCAGATTCTATCAAGTCACATTCAGTAACTTATTTAGAAATATTTATGTTTATCTCTGTCCAAAGATCTATGAATCTGAAGTGTGGAACTTACCTTAATGAAGCCTTACTTCGTCACCATTCCAGCATACACGGCGAGGTGTTCCGAAGGACCGTTACATACCAACTGGATTATCACATTGATAATTCATTTAAGGGCTTAAAATTTTAATGTTTCATAAAATAATAACTTCAGTTAACAGCACTTGCGGCGTTAAAAATTCCTGACAGATGAATTCACTGAGCAACAGCTGGCTAAAACATGACACTACCAAATGTTGAGAGATTTTAAATGTCAATCAACAGATCTGGTCATTCATCAATTTGGTTTACAACCACAAAAAATAGCGTGTGTCCCTTCTCTGAAAAGTTCAACAAGCCTACATGATCCTGCTTATAATTATGAATTTGTATATCTAACACAGGCGTGAATACTGTGTATATATTAACATTTCTTGAAATACATAACATTTCATCGTTAAATCTTTATACGGATTATTTACAAGATGGAAATGAGAATAAAACTATTGAAATAATTTTGGAATGGTTCCCCTTCAACCCACTAGCAATCTAATGACTGTGACACGCGTAATGTTTACTGGATGGCTACTTTGGGAGAATCATACTTTTTTTTCCCCAGACATGTGTAGGAAAGATAATAGTTATTAATGTAATTTTGCCAGTGAATGAGAACAACCCAAGTTATAAATGTTTTGTTTCTCCTTCGATCAGATTATTTAAAACCCATTGTCATAATCTTGGTCTCCTCAAATTTCGCTTTCGCCCTCTGCCACTGATTTAGACGCGAGTTTTTCCTCACGCATTCTGAGAAGAATGCTGGGATATACTTTTCGGATTACCTACTCAAACCTAGAACCTAGCGTTTGAAAGTTTCGAGTTCGCGTCATGAACTCTGTAACTCTGGTAGGGGACTTTCCGTTTCCTCCATCACTGACGTCTTCCTATCCCCAACTACACTGCCTGACAAAAGAATTGAAGCACCCGGAAGCAGTGGTCGAATGTCAATGTAATTTCGTACGCGTTCACATCATCGGCGGACATGTGAATGATTAGAGTTGCAATTCTCTGTGATAGGTAGAAAGGCCACCAGAGTGCATTAGTGTTGTTCGTGTTCAGTGTTGTTACCAGGCCTGGTAGGGCATAAACGGTATGTGCAACGTGAGTGATCACTGTGAAGGACACGGAGATGCCGTGTACTCGTGTGAGACAGCGTTTGAAGGGGGCCTCATTGTGGGTGTCTATTTGGCTTCAGATTTGTGGAGCATTCGGATGCGACAGTGGCCCGATGTTGCACTGCAATGAACCCTTGAACTTACCATTCCATCGTTGGTCGGCCACGGCTGCTACAGTAGAACAATTTAGAACTCTTAAATCCTGGGTCGTTGCGGGAATAAATTCGGTCACGATCTTAACCAAACGATGGGGTTCAGAAGAGAGCCTAACTACTTGAAATGAGGAGCAAAAATGTGCTTACTAACTTTTATTAAATTGAAAGAGCACGATAACATCATTAATTTAATATGCATTCTTGCAAAATAAAAAAATATAAATTATAGATTTTTGAATGTTCCAAACACAGTCACATTACATACCGTCACTTTGTTTCTACAATGTCGAAGAGTTGCTTCGGAGAAGCTAATATGTTAGTGGACAGCGAAACTGAAAAACTGAAAAAGGGAAGACCTGAAAACCGGGCACCTATTATTCCAAACGAGAACTGAGAGTTAATCCACACGATCCGTGGAAAATCTGACTTTCAACAAGTAGAACGCCTGATTTTCTCTCAATTAAGGTTATCCACCAGTCGAATACCCTTAACGGATACGGAACACCCGCCGAATGGACCCTTAATCGAACCAAACTGACTATCAGTTGCTTTGGATAGGTTGCGAAATATTATGGGAAAGCATGGTGTTCACTACAAGTTAACAGCATCATTCAAAATTGAAATAAAATCCCACCATGTATTTGTCATTCATGACACCCTTAAGTGATAAGGTAATCCCGATGCTAAATGTGCATCACCCCAAACAGCTGTTCGGAAGGAACCAACAACAACAGGATCCGTGAGGATCTTACGTTATGTCGTTCTAAAGGAACAAAACTGCGAAATGCAGGAAACAATTACTAATCATGCATTTATAAGAAATGCCAAACACTGAAGATAATTAAAAAGTGGAAAGTCACTTGAAAAATATTATTATCGAACCGATTTTCAGGTTAGAAATGGGTTTGTTATGCTTAATAAAATTACCAGTCCACGCTAAAATCTACTACAACTTTAAGGAATTCTTTCCCTTGAAAAACAATGCTACCAGTACAGATCTCTCTATTTACTGTCTGTCCCAACACACTACTTGTAAAGTGATTACTTACTTACTTTAACTATGAATAAAATGAAAGTACGACAAGATTGAAAATAAAATAAAATACTGGCTGACGAATCGAAACCGCATTCGCAACTCAAGTCTCACACTAATACACTGAGTGTCAATATGCACACTATCAAACGAGAACGGACGTTAAAACGAGAAAACAATGAAGTCCGTAAAAATAGATTAACATCTCGAAGTCATTAAAGCTTAACACGCACGGAGAATCACAGTAAGAATATTAAATCTCCATCAGGTCGATATCCAACACTTGGACAACCCTCACGCGTCAACAGCTGTCCCGTTATCTCAATGGAGAGCTACGCATTGACCCTCTTCATAAAATCATATCGTACTGTAACTGCTACCTTCATCCAGGCCGCTTCGACAAAAAAACCAAAAGAAACATCTAAACTGAGACTTGAGTGTGTACAGCTACCATCCCAGACCTATCGTCGGGCTCACTTGAAATCTGTACACCCTAACACTAATCATTATGTACATGATACCTTCCAAATTCTATCGTCGGGCGTGAACTAGGACGTCTCATCATCAGTGACTCCAAGAATAACATGTGACGTCCTAAATCTATCGTCGGGCGTCAAAGTGGGTCGTACTACGCCTCCCTTAACATATCAGGCGAACTAGCAATTTTAAACACCTCCGACATTTAATACAAAATCTGGTCAGACAAATACCACACGATCGGAACCACGTCTCTTACTATCAAATGAATGCAAGTAGAAAAAAATACAGTAAGTTTCTACCATTACAATACGTGAGCTCAAAAATAAATATACGTGACGAACGATTCTCCACCTCGAACACAATCTCAGCCTGTGCACTGAAGTGTTATGGAAGCAAATGAAAATTCCCAACACACGTTTACAATTTAGTGGATGCCTTCAAAATAATAATCATCACTACCGCATTCGAAATTCTCAAATCGTCTATCATCAATTCCAACCATATTATCAATGACCTCTCCAGTGAACAAATTCAATACAACCCAACCATGGGTCCAAAGTGCTCTTTGATCCTTGAGGTCGCTCATTATCTTATTATCCATACGGGCTTCCCGTAACCAAAAATCACTGGATGTGTACTACCCAGACTTTAACATTTTACTAGAGTCGTTTTCACTTGGAATCTTTCTATAAATTTACGATGCTTCACACCATAGTCGTCTCAAATTCGGATTGATTGCGGAAAACAGTACAGCCTGCCTCAACACAGCCTGTTTCCTAAATACTTCCTCTTTAAAAATATAGCTTGTCTCAAACTCCTTCTCCTCGCTTTATTCCAGCGGTATCACTTCTCTCTCATCTCCACGTACATATAAATTCGTCGCTCTCAAATTCCTTTTCCTTCAAGACCCTTTTTCATACTTCGATCCCCTGGTGGAAACGACAACCATTATTAAACACATCTCTTACTTTACTATTATTACGACTTTCGAACCTCGAGAGTCCAAGAGCACCCATCGACTTTTCGTATCATTGATATACACGATGTCTCAAAATTTCCTTCCCATTAATGACTGTGACTCTAACAAATTTCACCGAAATCATCTAAATATGCCTGCGATCCTTGTAAAAATATACTAGTTAAATGCACTTTAACATAGAAAAATTTCCTTATCCCGCGGTAGACATTATTATTATTATTATCGACCAACGTTTCTGAATTCAACTGACATCTGAGATTAAGATATTCGCCGCGACAAATTTACACTTATAACGTTCCAAAAATCCACGCTTTGAATGATATCTCATCGAACATTCAACACAAAATTTTAAGCGTCGCATTTTACCGTTCTTGACATGAACTTTACACACTGAAATTTTCACACGCTGACCAAAAATTACAACCCCTTTCGCCTGATAATTACGAATATCAACCCGACAATCATCTGGAAAGGTTGGTTGGGACAGACAATAACTAACTAACTACAACATAATATAAAATAGACAGACCTGCACAATGGTGACATTCCCAGCATTCTGATTACATCGTCACCAGCTGACCTCGGGCTTAGCCGCTCATTTTCACAGATAACATTTTCATTTCCAAAATCTCACTCATACAAACACTACCCTTCACACACACGAGATTAAAATTACCATATAAATCAGGCACTTTCTCTGTAACTTGCACCACGAACTTCCCTCGTCCTGCAGTCGACTACAACTGTCCGATGCGTTCCCAGAGTGGTTTCTCTCTCCGTTACCTCAATAAAACAGGTGTTCGGCCGATAAGGGAGCAGAACTACTCTGAATAGCTTCCCCCAAGACTCTGCTTCACTTTCAAGTGTACATGAGATGATATAAATAAAACCTGCTGCGTATATTTCAACCAGCCTACACTTTTCCTAGTTCGTCGGCAAACGTTCAGAGCTTTCCCAATCACTTTTCTTCTTAACCAAGTATATGGACCTTAGCCACGGACATGTATTTAATTATTTGTCGGTCAATCTGGCGCGAATTTCCAATGGCGACGGGCGCAAGCTCCCGCGGCTTCAAGTTCCAGATCGACACTGAAAAATCTACGGTGGGGGGTTTCTTTTATAATCTCAGAAGGGACGCTATCCCCTCTATGAGGCTTGATTGTGTAATCTGCCAAATTTGCGTCTAATAGACGGATTTTGATGAGACTTGTCCCAGAACTCCGGACAGACTTGCACTTATGTTAGATGTTAATTTTATAATTTTTCTACACTCATAACCGGGGAAATAAATTGTTTCTGCCCGTGCGTTTCGCGCGTTTTCTTCCTCCCCTGACCTTGGCACGTGTAGCTGGTTCGCTGGTCTCACGCTAACATGTACTTAGGCTTAACTGCATTTAAGTTTTTCCCTAGTGTCTCTGTCTTCACGGAGGGTGTACGAATAATTTTGCTTATTTATTTCTTTATTTACTATATTGTCAAAATCCCTCGTTGTGCAGAATTCCATGAATTTAAAGAATTGTCGGGCACTCGAGTCCCACCGAGGTGTCCCGGCAATTCACGAGCTTGCCGTGAGTGAGAACCTTCCCACGCGACATCGGGGCTCGTAGGAGCGCAACATGGCTGCCTTCAAACATAAAAGTACTTTCTTAATGCCAAATAAATATTGGAGAAAAAAATATTTTTCTCACCGTAGAATTATGGGTTCAGCATGGGATCGTGAGGGCAGGCATACTCATCGTCAAGGTTCCGGTCGACCACGCCTGACCACCACAACGGAGCATCGCCGTATTCTGCACCAAGCACTTCGTAACCCCTTCACATCTACGCCTGCCATCCGAGAACAAGTAATATACTCCCTGAAACATTTTGTGTCATCCCGCGCCATTGGTCGGAGACTAGCAGCAGCAGCAGCCCATGTGTAGGCTGCTGTTAACACCACAACATAAACGGCTGCGTTTGGAGTTGTGACATGACCAGGAAGCATGGACTGCTGATGAATGGCGTCGAATTGTGTTCAGCGATGAATCGCGGTTCTGCATTTCCCTGGTTGACCATCGCCTGAGAATATGGCGGCCACTGGGGAGAGTTCCCCTTCTTCCAGTGTTTTGGAGAGACACAGCGGTGTTACTCCTGACGTCATCATATTGGGACATTGGGGTGACTTCAGGTCACGGCTGGTAGTGATTGAGGGAACTCTGACGGCACTACGGTAAATCACGGACTTCCTGTGTCCTCATGTGTTTCCTCTCATTCGACAGTATCGTGGTGCTATTTTTCAACAGAATAATGCTCGTCCACACACGGCTCGTGTCTTTATGAAATGTCTGCGTGATGTTGAGGTACTCTCTTGGCCAGCAGGTTTCCCAGATCTGCCCCGATAGAACATGTGTGGAATCACCTCGGCCGTCAACCCCGCCCCAGTGCCAGTATCCAGGCTATTAAGGAGCAGTTACAACAGTTGCGGACCAGCTTGCCTCAGGAGAGAATACAACGGCCTGATGATACCCTTCCCAACCGAATCAGCGCATTCATCCAGGCCAGAGAGGGTGCAACGTCATACTGATAAGCGGGTTCGTACTTCCAAGGTCTTTGCATATTTGACTTGATTTTGTAATCACTGCATTAACATCACATACCCTCTCAGCATGTGAAGTTTCGTTTCGTTTTCTCCTCCCCTTCTGGATGCTTCCATTTTTTTTGTCCAGCATTGCATATGCATACCAAATTAGAAAATCGTGTTATTAATATAGGCCGTGGAATGGAACATTATAGTTACCGGTCATTTCAGGGGTTGTGGCATGTAATCAGTAGGATGCGTTACCTTCAGTGGCTAGTGAGACAAGAGTATTTGTTTACGGTACGAGTATATTCGTAAACTATTATACGAAGTAGCTGACATTTTTATTGTTGTTATTACTTCTATATAATTAATTAATTGTCCGCCTCTGTGATGTAGCGGTTAGTGTCATTAGCTGCCACCCCCGGAGGCCCAGGTTCGATTCCCGGTTCTGCCACGAAATTTGGAAAGTGGTACGAGAGCTGGAACGGGGTCCATTCAGCCTCGGGAGGTCAACTGAGTAGAGGTGGGTTCGAATCCCACCTCAGCCATCCTCGAAGTTGTTTTCCGTGGTTTCCCACTTCTCCCCCAGGCAAATGCCAGGAGGGTACCTAACTTAAGGCCACGGCCGCTTCCTTCCCTCTGCCTTGTCTATCCCTTCCAATCTCCCCATCCCCCACCAAGGCCTCTGTTCAGCATAGCAGGTGAGGCCGCCTGGGCGAGGTACTGGTCATCCTCCCCAGTTGTATAGGTCCCTACCCTGACCCAATGTCTCACGCTCTAGGACACTGCCCTTGAGACGGTAGAGGTGGGATCGCTCGCTAAGTCCGGGGGAAAAACCAACCCTGGAGGGTAAACAGATTAAGAAAGAATTAAATAATTAATTACTTAATTAATTTTATTTATTTATTTATTTATTTATTTATTTATTTATTTATTTATTTATTTATTTATTTATTTATTCATTCATTGCAATTCTGCATTACGTCTCACCGACATAGATAGGTCTTATGGCGACTATGGAATAGGAAAGATCTAGGATAGGGAAGGAAGCGATCGTGGCCTTAATTAAGGTACAGCCTGGTGTGAAAATGAGAAACCAGTGTAAACCATCTTCAGGGTTGCCAACAGTGGGGTTCGAACTTACTATCTCCCGAGTGAAAGCTTATAGCTACGTGACTCAAACCACGCAGCCACTTACTCAGTATTCTTCTTCTTCTACTTCTCCTTCTTCTTCTTCTTCTTCTTCTTCTTCTTATTTATTTATTTATTTAGACGCGAATTGAAGTAAATTTATATTTTTAAATTATCAACTGAAGTAGCTTTGAACCATTATATTTAAATCTTTTAATTATTAATATTAATATTAATTGAATTAGCGTAAAAGTAAACTCGTGCCCTCATTTTGAGGTTGTGCAGGTTTTTTTTTTTTTTTTGGCACACCCCAAATGGAGGTGAGCTGCATGTACCATTTCAACCACATACCTGCTCTTCTGCCATTCTTCCATTTCTGGCAGTACAGGGAATAGAACCAGGGGCCTCCGAGGACGGCAGCTAATTACACTGATCGTTACGCTATGGATGCGGACATTGAATTAGCGTGGAACCACATTCTTTAATTTTGTACCGGTTGGTACACCTATACGCCGCACATTTGAATTTTCCGCCTTAAAGTACGCCTCTACAGCTGAAACTCTGAACTTTAAAACTGAATTAATTCAACCGTTTATCTGAAGATGTCACTGTGTTAATTTCGAATTGTTTTTGTTTACTAATTATCAAGAAGTGTGGACATTCTCTCACAGATGTCTCTACCAAAAACTATGATCATGCACCCTGGTGCGAAGTGATGGAACTTTTCTTGAAGATATTTTATACTCATAAGTTTTCCTATAACTAAATTTCGTTCTTTCATTTGTAGGTTGGCAATATAAATCTTTCTTTCCGCCAGTTTTGAGCTTAGTCAATCCCGAATTTCTTTAATTAATTTTGGACCAATCGTGTCCTTCTTCCTCAATTTTCGATCTGTAACTTTTAGACGACCAATAAACGTCTGTGGGTGTGTCTTAATTATTCATGAAAGGTCTCGAATCTTCCACGAGGGTATAAAAACTGCTGATTTTCCGGGCTCTCCGCCACTTCATCAACATCTCGCTTAGTGTGTGGAAGTATAGCAGGGGGCGGGTTGCGCCTCTTCCTTCGAGCAGCAGCACTTCAGCAAAGGTAATGGCCCTTTAACATCTTTATTTCTTTCTTGCTCAGCAGTTTAACCCCCGGGAAAGGTTCGAAACATTTTCAAAGTATCCTACCTGTTTAAAAATGTAACTTAGTGCCGGCTTATGTAAACATTTTCTTATTACTTTAACTGTAAATCGGGGATAGAGAGTGCTTTACCCTCTCGAGCTCCCCTTCAATTTGGATTTGAGGTGACTACGTTTTCATAACCGATTTTCTTCTCTTCATTAATGTGTTAAATTATTTTTCTTATACGAGTCTTATACGAATAACCCCTGTGTATCGGCTTAACGCCACTTAGGTTTTAACAAGCTTACATGTAGGAGTGCAAGTACACGCCTCCATTCATCTTGATTTTTTTTGGGCCATTTAATTAATCTGTTCCTTTTCCACGAAGGCCCAGTAGATTGGGTACTAGATACCCCTGTTTCTTGATAGGTGCGCCTTGAGGGCAGTTGATAGTAATGATGGTTGTTGGCTTTGATAGGCTTGAAAGATTGAGAGCTGTCAGCTCTTTCTGGTATTTTGAAAGGTGCCTCTAGGAGGCTTGATATTACCAAGCGGGAGCAAGTGCTCCATGTAATTAGGGGTTTTTTGCCCTTTGGTATTTTGTGGTTGTGAGCTGAGAGCTCAGAGATTGTAAAAGGTGGGGCTTGAAGCCCAGATAATTGATTTGTCTCTAAATCCTTGCTTTTCTGGTCTTGTACCTGAGTATTTGATAGCTGTTGACTTGTTAAGTTTTCAAATTCTATGTAAAAATTTGTTAAATTTTGTTGTCTATTGAAAATATAACCTTTATTTAAATTTTAAATTCATCTTTCGGACTTGTAGTTAGACCCATTCCAGCCCGCACCTTCACCTCTGCTGATCCACCAAAACACGGTAACAAATTTATTTTAAACAATACATGTAAGAACAATTTTATTACTTTTTTTGCTAGTGGTTTTACGTCGCACCGACACAGATAGGTCTTATGGCGACGATGGGATAGGAAAGGCCTAGGAGTTGGAAGCAAGCGGCCGTGGCCTTAATTAAGGTACAGCCCCATTATTTGCCTGATGTGAAAATGGGAAACCGCGGAAAACGAACTTCAGGGCTGCTGACAGTGAAATTCGAACCCACTATCTCCCGGATGCAAGCTCACAGCCTCGCGCCTCTAACCGCACGACCAACTCGCCCGGTTTATTACATTTAACCGAGGTGGTAAAGGCATGCTCGGTTAACCCGAATGGTCCTGTGATCGATTCCCCGTTAGGAAGTCGAGAAGTATACAAACGATATTTCTACTTCTAGAGAGGCACGTTCAGTCAGAATAAACCAAGAAGGAGTACCTGTTAAGTTCTGGGGGAAAGGGTGGTCGGGTATGGGACTAAACACTCCATCCCACTTAGTGCCGATGTTAGGGACATTTGAAGCTTTTACATTCGACTTTCCACAACAACATAATTCACTTACGGGCACTCCACGTCACTGACGCACCGAAGCCAAAGCGAGAGCGCTGTGAACGGTGACGCTTCAGGAAGTGCGAGAACCGGCTATGCCTGCCCGTCATTGGTACAAACGCTCATTTGCTTATATGTTTGAGGATTTTGAAGTATTTACGCGTATGCTACTGGATATTATCACAACTTGTAAATGAGGATGAATACGGAGACTTAAGAATCTTCACAACGCTTTGTCAATCCGAGGAATAAAGAAACTTTGCTAACCACTTGCTTCTTGAAAATGTCCACATTGCAGGAGAGACACCTCCAACTGGAGAAGTCTTCCTTGAGAACGGGCGAGAGTATCTTCTGATGACGCAGAGCAAAGTTCTCTGCGAAAGTTAAGAATTTCACCTTATATTCTTGTCATTTCTTCAAGTTTTCGGATCATCTTACTGGAGTTTTGCCGTCAGTTTATAGATAATTTATTAAACAATTTTAGGTCATTAAAATCCTGCCTCTGGTTATTACACAATTTTTTTTGCTAGTTGCTTTACGTCGCACCGACACAGTTAGGTGTTATGGCAACGATGGATTACGAAAGGCCTAGGAGTTGGAAGGAAGCGGCCGTAGTCTTAATTAAGGTACAGCCCCAGCATTTGCCTGGGGTGAAATGGGAAACCACGGAAAACCATCTTCAGGGCTGCCGACAGGAATGAACTTCATCTTGAGGGAAAAAGAAGAAAAAGAAGTTACGTGCAAAGGATCTTGAGAGCAACGGAGGTCTATTTGGAAAGCGGTAATGTAATCATTCTGAAACACGAAACTTCCCTGTGGAATTCCCAAACAAAATCTCTAGTTCCCAGAATGATTAATGACCACGTCGCAAGTTTTACTGATTTTAACACGGCGCAACTTTTACTCGGCGCAACTCATACGACACCACTGCTACGGCATGAAGTTGGGACATTAATCAGAAGATGTCATTACTGAATAATTGAGAAGTTTGGCATTTGTAAGATGCAAGATCACAGCCGTGTGCCCCTGACCGCACGGCCAATATATGCAAAATATGCATAACATTCTTCAAGATTCCTCTTAGAAATACGGTATACTCCCTGCTTCTTTAATATGAAATCAATATTATTACCCCGCTGCCTGGTGCCTGCCAGTATACACTATTAGAAACTGTGGGATCCAGAAAATTCAGGCCCTAAGTTAGCACCCCGTGAAAATCTGTGTTTTGGTACCTGCTGATTGATTCTCAAGCTGATGTCAACGCCAGGAGGATAGAGTGACGTGTGAAGTATTGTACTCTTGCCTTCTTGAAGCCTGAAGATGTGGAAGAGGGCTGGCTCTATATCCACGAAGAAGCGCCACAGAATCCTAAACAAAGAATTTATGAAATTTTACATTAGCCGAAATGATGTTTACATTTTAGAAAACAGAAGGTTACTTGAATGTGAGATACGTTGTGAGGAGATCCTGTGATCTCTGTCGATGGAAGGTGTAGACAATGCAGTGTGTGTTTAGTTAGGATTCATTTTCTCATTTCTCCTGGTGAGGGAGATAATAAGTTAGGGTTTTAGTGTGTGATATTTTTAAGTGTGTTAGGCAGAACATGTTAATAAACCTGTACATCTAAGCTGGAGGTCTTGTGCAATTTTCAAATGCTACCGTTGGGGTAGGCCCGCCATGTGATCCGTATCTAAGGCCAATGCACCTATTAATATGTTTCACGGGATACTTCAAGAGTATTTCCCTCGGATTCCTCCTTCATTTTGAATTCCTACGACAGAATTTTCTAAATTCTCCCCTCTTTTGTGTATATTTTGGATTTCTGTGTCTTTCCTTCCTATGACAGCGAAGTATGAGCTTAGCTCCTGTAAAATTGGGCGCTCGTGCCCCGGTAGAATTTGTTTTCTTTTCAGAGTGTTCATATGATGGGAATTTTTAGAGCTTTCCTCGAGATCTCGTACCTCTTGTAATCCGCTAATTACTGTATTTCTAAATTCATCCGTTTTTTTCTTTTTTTTAGTGTATGTTTTAGGTTAGTCTCATTTAGCTAGCGTTTAGCTCCTATTTTGTTGGATAATCATGCCCTCGTAGGATGCTTGTATTTTCGTGGTTCGGATCACGTAGCTGTCAGCTTGCAATCGGGAAGTACTGAGTTTGAACCCCACTGTCGGCAGCCCTGAAGATGGTTTTCCGTGTTTTCCCCTTTTCACACCAGGCATATGCTGGGGCTGTACCTTAATTTAGATCGCTTCCTTCCAGATCATACCCCTTTTATATCCCATCGTCGCCATAAGACCTTTGTCGGTGCGACTTAAAGAATATTGTAAACGTTGTGTATTTTCTTGTCACGGGTTGATCTACACTCGAAGTCGTCTTTTCTACTTTTAAGGATTAATATATTTCTAATAAATATAATGTATCGGGCTACTATACCCTAGTTGGACTTGTGTTCGTGAAAGACTGTTTACCTAGCCCCGCGCTGCTAAGAGGATCATGAAAATACATCTTGATGATATGTTAATTATTTTTACGTAGGCCTAACTATCTCCATCCAGTCCTGAGGCCCGACCCTTCATATACTGCAGTAACAGTGTGTGCATTAGTCATCATTCACAAGTACGAACGGATTATAACAATGTTCTTAATCTATAAATTAATAGCTTTTTCCTCAGCTGTTGCCTGTGTAATGAATGACATAACCATGTTGTTGTTTCAATATATGCCTCCAAAACCTTCGTTCGCTCCCGCTCCATAACGCATTGCAGGCGCTCTGGAGTGTTAAATTTGAAATGGTAGCTGCTTATCTTCAATTTCAGGTTATTAATGCCACTGTAGGTTAGGTATTATTTGTGGGCTGAATATGAGCGCACTTCTCTACCGCACAGTGTTTGTACAAGAGACGTGTACCTTATGTGTAGCACACTACTATTTCGAGCATGCATTTCATTCTCGGTGTTTTAATATCCGGTCGCATATATTCATAAAAAACACCGCGCAGATGCCCCTGCTGTGAATGCTCCGCAACGGCAAAGGCGTAGGGGTAATTCTAACCGCAACCAGTTGTATAAATCATCATCATCATCATCATCGATGGTGGTCATGAACTTCTCATTATGGTGAATTAGGAATCTTCATTGTGCTTTTCCTCAAATGTTGCAATACAATGACGTGGAATTTGTGTGTGTTTGTTCGTAGTTCCTTTAAACATTGTAGAAACTTTATTTTTTCAATATTAAAACTTGCATCTATTTATCCACGGTAGTATTTCTGGGGTCGCTGGAGCCACTTAGTTATCTTTTTGCGTTTTGCCTGGAGTTTAAAGTGGAATGTCCTTTCAACCCGGGATCGACGGTAATCGAACCTCAGCATTTCGGAGAAAGTCTGCAGCGAAGCTACTACGTTAATCACACCTCTTGGCATTTTCAAAAACAACAATAATAATAATAATAATAATAATAATAATAATAATAATAATAATACCAGGAGGTACACCTCAACTCCGCTCATTCAAAAGAAGCGCCTTAATGAACTCTATCTAGCCAACAAAACGTGAAACTGCTACGGCATGAAGTTGGGATATTAATCAGAAGATGTCATTACTGAATAATTGAGAAGTTTGACATTTCTAAGTTTCCTAAAATGATCAGATTTATTTTGTTTTGCCGTACATCAATAAGTTTGGACATTTATCAATAGATGTCATTACAAAAACTGAGGTCATGCACTCTGGTGAAAGATAAAAGAATTTGTTATTGAAATACATTTTGTGTTTATGGGTTTTCTCACGTAAATTAACTTTCGTTTATTTTTTATATATTTCAAGGTTTGCAACACTTCCTTCTCATTTCGCCAGTTTTGAATCTGGCCAATAGGAATTTTCTGTAATTATTTTTCAACCTATCACAGGCTTCTTGTTGGTTTTTTGGGCGTAACTTTTGATTCTGCCAATAAATTCGAGAGGGTGTATTCGGATTAGTCCAGAACCCTCTAGAACGGTCCCCTCGCGTATATAAACTGCGGCCTTTCCGGCTACCTCGTCTCTTGATCGCCGTATTTCTGAGAGTGTGTGCGTGTTAAGACAGGAGGCGGGGCGCCTCATTCTTCGCCAGGCAGACCAGCAGCCAAGGTAATGACCACCAGACTTATTCTTCTGTAGCTACCTCTTATACGAGGGAAGGTTCAAATTTCTAATTATGTGACCTTCTGTTTTCTAAAATGTAAACCCCATTTCGGCTAATGTAAAATTTCAAAAATTCTTAAAACTGAAAATCGGGGATAGACAGTGCGTTACCTTCTCGACTTCCCCTTCAACTTGGTTTGTATTTCTTTTCTGTAACGCATTAAATTAACTGTCATTCGAGTCACCTCAGTAGCTTGGGATTAGCCTCTGCATCATCGGACCGAGAGCCCAATTAGGGTTTTAAAAGGTTCTAGGAGTGCAAGTGTACACCTCCATCCATTTTGTGTTCGGGCCAGTAATCTAACCTGTTCTTTTTCCACTAAGGCCCAGTAGTTTGGGTAATAGATACCTCTGTGTAAAAGTAATTTCAGTTGTAAATTGTGCCTAGAGAGGTCAGAGATAGTAAGATTTTTTAATGTAATGTTGCCTTGAGTAGGCTGTAAGAAATTTGTTAATGTCGGAGAGCATGTAAGCTCTTTTCTAAGTTTTCTGCAATATTGAGGGGTGCCATTGGAAGGCCGTACTTGTAATCCTTGGAGCAAAGTGCTCTTAAGTTGGGATATTCCTGTCCTTGTCTAAACATTGAGATTTTGCAGATTTTGCAAATTGGGTATTGTAGCTCAAAAACTAGTAAATCGGGGGCTTGAAGCTCAAAATTGTTAAATTCCCTATTCTGGGGCTCTCTAATTTTATCCCCAATTCAATGGATGAAAACCATAACGGTATAAGTGACATTTTTAAAAGAAATTAGGTAAGTGCAGGATGTAACTCCGGGAGGATGTATCTTTCCACCAGCAAAGAGATACAAGTGATAGCGGTAATATTGTGCGCTCTAGTGATAGGGAGTATAACTACAAATAGCATGCTTTATACACTGCCTTCGTAATGATCAGGCCGTACTGTAACTCCGGTGACGTTACGCAAAGAGGCGGTCGGCTAGGTCCGTCCGATCCGCGCAATGCATGCCCATATCGTTGTAATGCGATATAATTTGTCTTTTAGTTACGAAATATTAACGATTGGTTGCATTAATATAACAGATGAAAACAATAACACTGTGATCTTTCGAAATATAGTAAATAAGGCCGACATAATTTTAGGAAAATTTGGTTTAGAACGTTATAAAAACAGTCAAAGCATAACGATTGTCTTACTTGTCAACGCACTCAGCAAATCATATTTTTCATTGATAAATGCATGGAGACAACGGACGTACAAAAATAAAATGTATAATAATAAAAGGCATTACCTCCTTAACTTTAGATGTCCATAAATACGGCAGCATGTTACATTACGAAGGCAGTGCTTTATATGAGTGTCAAGATGTTTAAATGCTTTTTTCTCTGAATGACAAAAATGGTACTTATACCGTTACGGTTTTCATCCATTCAATTTGTCATTGTTACTTCACTAAGTGAAAAGTTCTTTTGTTTTTTGAAAAGAAATATAACCTTTATTTAAAGTTTTAAATTCATTTTTGATATTGTAGTTAGACCCATTCTACCCAGCACCTTCTTTCGCCTCTGTGTTCCACAGATACCCCGGAACAACAACAACAACAATAATAATAATAATAATAATAATAATAATAATAATAATAATAATAAATCCGAAAGAAATCTTTAAGAGAGATATGTCTCCAGCTAAAAATCATAAATTCAAGGGGTTCCAGGAAAAGAAAAACGAGAAGCCCAAGAACATAATGGTCAGAGGAGTTGAAGGGGAACCACAGCGAAATGATGATGATGTGGGAGAAGAAGAAAGGACTAACCAAGAAGTCAGTTGTTTACCCTAGTTCAAAGTAAGCCAAAATCGAAGTAATAATAATAATGATGAATGGTGTCATCTACCGGGTTGCAGACCTGAAGTGATCAGAAGGAAAACCGGAAGAGGTCTCTAAGTATAAGGATATATGAAAAAGATAAAAAACAGCCGGGAAGGGCGTGAAAAAAAGACTGCCATGGCCTCAGTCAATCAATCAATCAATCAATGAATCAATGAATCAATACTGATCTGTATTTAGGGCAGTCGCCCAGGTGGCAGATTCCCTATCTGTTATTTTCCTAGCCTTTTCCTAAATGATTGCAAAGAAATTGGCAATTTATTGAACATCTCCCTTGGTAAGTTATTCCAATCCCTAACTCCCCCTCCTATAAATGAATATTTGCCTCAATTTGTCCTCTTAAATTCCAACTTTACCTTCCTATTGTGTTCTTTCCTACTTTTGAAGACGCCACTCAAACGTATTCGTCTACTAATGTCATTCCATGCCATCTCTCCGCTGACTCGCATACCTAATACCGTTGGGGTAGGAAATGTACAGCAATTGCATATGGAATGTTAGATAGTAAAGATAAAAGTGAACAGTAGCGGCGAATAGGGGCAGTCGCCCCCCCCCCTCCCCAGCACACTGGAGAAAACATTTCATTTTTTAAATTCCATTCTAGCCGGCTGAAACTAGGAAATATAGGAATTATTAAAAAAAGCTATTTGTATAGGCCGCACCTAATTTTCTCATTTATTTTTGTTTAATTATTAACTCAGTTAATAGCGGAAATGCGCACAAAATGTAGTTCGTCGCGGCTAACCAATTTGTATAGCGCCACATGTAGTGGAGCCGGGCTGAGTGGCTCAGACGGTTGAGGTGTTGGCCTTCTGACCCCAACTTGGCAGGTTCGATCCTGGCTCAGTCCGGTGGAATTTGAAGGTGCTCAAATACGTCAGCCTCGTGTCGGTAGATTTACTGGCACGTAAAAAGAACTCCTACGGGACAAAATTCCGGCACCTCGGCGTCTCCGAAAACCGTAAAAGAGTAGTTAGTGGGACTTAAAGCAAATGACATTATTATTATTATTATTATTATTATTATTATTATTATTATTATTATTATTATTATTAGTACAAGTAGTGGAGACATTGCATGTGCTGTAAGGAAGGGTAGGAGTATATATATATATTTGGCCAAGGTCATGGACGCTGAGGTATGATTTACCCACTTGCCACGCGCATTCTTCAGTTTGGCAGTCTCTTTGTGCCCGTTAGTTTCTTAGTGTGTAGTCAAATACTAAATGATTTTTAATTGTACAGTATAAACCCACTGTACTTCTATTTAATTGCAAAACATGTATAAGATTGTTCCTTTGCTGAAAGATTTATTGTATTGTACTGAATTGAAAATTCAAAATATTGGCACTACAGCCCTTGACCTTGGCCTACGAAGCGACCGCTGCTCAGCCCGAAGGCCTGCAGATTGCGAGGTGTCGTGTGGTCAGCATGACGAATCCTCTAGGCTGTTATTCTTGGCTCTCTAGACGGGGGCCGCCGTCTCACCGTCGGATAGCTCTTCAATTCTAATCACGTAGGCTGAGTGGACCTCGAACCAGCCCTCAGGTCCAGGTAAACATCCCTGACCTGACCGGGAATCGAACCCGGGGCCGCCGGGTAAAAGGTAGGCACGCTACCCCTACACCACGGGGCCGGCAAACACTATTATTACCACACTTATATTGATAGCCTGTCAACCTTTACCTATCGGTCGAAATTCGCTCAGGGAACATCATCATAACAATTACCACTTAGTTTCCAGAGCTGTATTCGACAAACACGGATACTTTTTGTTATCTGTACATTCCTCCCCCCGCCTCCCTCATCCCCTTTATAATTCCCAATCGCCGCTACTGAAAGTGAAGAGGCTGGTACACGTTTGTGGAAGCAGACTCATCAATGGCCGCTGGTCGCCACCTTACGCTTCCTGGGGTCCCCTTTTAATTGTATTTTAGGTCAGGCAGGGGATACCGTGGATGTATTCAATGTCCTCACCCACAGGGGACGCTGCAAAGTACGGGACGTGTGCGTTTGGTGGATAATGGGTTTGAATCTCACCGTCGGTTACCCTGAAGATAATTTTCTGTGGTTTCCTCATTTTTATTTTCTCGCCATGCATACAGCCTCTAAACTCCACAATCTTAGCCCTTACCCAGTCTGAGCGACCCAGAAAACTATATGTGCAAGTGAGACCTTATACAAGCGTGAAACAACAAAGCTGTTAGTGACTTTCAACCGAAAATTAAAACGAAAAATTATTCTAGGTCGTAAAACTACAGGGCATATATAATGGTTAAGTAGTGGAGTGTTCATGATTCAACGTGTGGCTTATGTATGGAATCTTGTTCCGTAAAATGATGTTGGACGGAAACTCTTGTGCTGTTGATGGTAGTAGTAAAGGTTGATGTACGCGGCCAACCGACGCTGCATGTTACCGACCACAGCATACAGACGTGTATCGACCGTCCCTCCGTTCGATTGGACTGCAGTCTTGCAACCCTCGGGGGAGAGACCACGATATCGTCATAGATTACAGTGGCCACGCTAATGATAATAATAAACATTATATAGAGGGAATTTGGTGCTGAATCTCAGTAATAGCAACAGTTAATTTGATATTAAACGTTACCATCACAAGAGTCTTCTACGGTGGCGTTTCCAAGCCTTTTAACACGTGTGTACGAATTTCTGTAAGTTGTTTATGTGTGTGTATTCAGTCCTCTCTCCGGAGGCTACTTGGATCCTCAGCAACTCCACTGTCAGCTGTCGTAAAAAGCCTAGGTGTCAGAGAAGAGGCGTACTACGGAAATGAGGAGGGACGTAATTTACAGTTGCTTTTCTCAACGAGTCAGAAGGTGCTACTTACATATCAATATCAGACTATCAAGCCCGCTGGAATAGCACACACCAACCGACCATATGAGCGAAACTTTAACGTCATTAATAACAGGGACTGCATAAGGAATGAGGTTACTCTATAGCATTAGTGACTTTCTCATTGTCAAAATCATGGACGAGACTGAGTCAGGTAATTCAAAGTAACAAACCAGAGGACACACTGCACTTTTAACACCATGTCTCGCTAGAAATGGTTATGGGCAGCTAACAAAATATTAATACTGATGTAAAATAAGAGAGATGACGTAATGAGCTGGGTAAGGATACAGCACTAAAAGTACAAACTACAGATGAAATTTGACAATATTCGTAACACAGAAATAAGTAGCTTATAGCTTACATATTAATGATCTGATATATAACTCTTAATGTTATATATTATTATCTCAAAAGTCTGTAATAATTGTTTCATACCTCATTTCATACAACATTGTTAATGGCATCGTTGAGCTAGCTTTGATGCACTCTGGTTTCTTAAAATCAGGTTCAAAAGATGCGATTTACACTCTTAAATCCAGACTTTAATTAAGATTGTTCCGATAATTGTTATTTAATCTGAAGGTGTGAGAATAAAGGTCTCTCCACTTCTTCAGCAGAAGCAAACGCCAGTTGTCTTGGAACCGCAACGGCGGTTGGGAGTTTCTAAGCGAACAACTGCGCGGAAGGGAGGGGAGCCTGAGAAGACTACCGGTTCTGGCTTTGTCTCGCAACGCAGTTTGTTTTCTGTTTCGGTGAGAGCAACACCTGCATGCAAAGTGAAGTGGGAATAAATTGAAAATAATACTAGGCATAATTATTATTTTCCGAATCGAGTGTTTATTTATGATCGTATGATCATTCAGAATTCCCAGGTGTTAAGAGTTCCAAGTTGTGGGACTGTCTATGGATCAGTTAAAACATTTCGTGAAACAGGACATATTAGTAAGAAGCGGAGAAGACGACAATCTTCAAGACTATGGAAAACAACTGAAAAAAATCTCCTAAGAAATCTATCAGCCTTCTTTCTCATTAAAACGGGAATTTCTTACGGTTCCGTAGAAAGGGCTACGAAGGTACTTAATTTAATATCCTGTAAATGTACTGTGCTGCAAGAATTTAAACCGGGTGATCCTGTGTGTAGTGAATGGATTTTAAATAAAGTGCATGATGGAAAAATAGATCCCAGTCTCATTCTCTTCTCAGATGAAACGTGTCGTGGGTACTAACATTCTCGAAACAGCCGATATGCATTAGAATGTATCAGGCAGGCAGTCACTCACTCTAGCTTGCTCTCGTACTGGTAAGTAAACTTGTGTCCCCGACCTGAGGTGGTGCAGCGCTTTTCAGGCACACCACCGACGAGTTGAGCTGCGTGGACCATTTTAACTACATACCAGCCCTCCTGTCATTCTTAAACTGTTTGCGGTACACCGTAGTTCAGCCGTTACTAAACTGTTTCTATCCCGTAACTCTGCTTCTTATGTTGTTCTGTTGCTCATCTAATTTTGACGAATTTGATTCGTAAACTTCGTCTCTTTCTGACATTACTGATTATTTCCAGTAACTCTCGACCAGCCCAGCACACCACCGACTGGAAAACGCTTATTTAGAATTTCAACACCATAATATCATATAACCTGTGATAATATATTATACAGTAGATATATATAACTGTTTCAGATTATTTTAAGTAACATACACACATACATACATTATCATTATAGACTGTTATGCCTTTCAGCGTTCAGTCTGGCAAGCCTCTGAGAATTGACTAAACGTCGCCACAATCCTCGATTTGCAACTAGTGTTGTGGCCTCATTTAGTTCTATACCTCTTATCTTTAAATCGTTAGAAACCGAGTCTAACCATCGTCGTCTTGGTCTCCCTCTACTTCTCTTACCCTCCATAACAGAGTCCATTATTCTCCTAGGTAACCTATCCTCCTCCATTCGCCTCACATGACCCCACCACCGAAGCCGGTTTATGCGTACAGCTTCATCCATCGAGTTCATTCCTAAATTAGCCTTTATCTCCTCATTCCGAGTACCATCCTGCCATTGTTCCCACCTGTTTGTACCAGCAATCATTCTTGCTACTTTCATGTCTGTTACTTCTAACTTATGAATAAGATATCCTGAGTCCACCCAGCTTTCGCTCCCGTAAAGCAAAGTTGGTCTGAAAACAGACCGAGGTAAAGATATTTTCGTCTGGGAGCTGAGTTCCTTCTTACAGAATACTGCTGATCGCAACTGCGAGCTCACTGCATTAGGTTTACTACACCTTGATTCAATCTCACTTACTATATTACCATCCTGGGAGAACACACAACCTAAATACTTGAAATTATCGACCTGTTCTAGCTTTGTATCACCAATCTGACATTCGATTCTGTTGAATTTCTTACCTACTGACATCAATTTAGTCTTCGAGAGGCTAATTTTCATACCATACTCATTGCACCTATTTTCAAGTAATCTTGAAAGAATTCTGGACCCCCTGTGGGTGGGGGGTGCAGCCGAAGAATACACCCACGGTACCCCCTGCCTATCGTAAGAGGCGACTAAAAGGGACGACCAAGGGATAATGACATTAGAACCATGATATTACTTGTAAGTAGCACCATTATGTGTGGAACAATATGCGTTGATATGACTTGCGGTGAAACCCATGGTCTGCGTTGCACAAAAGCAGTACCATTAGTGTCTGGGCGTTGCTTGTGACAATTCTCATCGTGTACATTCCACCGGTCGGTTCACTATGTTCAGAATGGGTCTGCGTTACCTATGAGTAGTACGACTTTATGAGAAACACCGTAGGTCTACATTGCCTGTGATTAGTACCAATATGTGAGGAACACCGCGGGTTTGGCTCGCGCCCGTGATTAGTACCAGTATGTGAGGAAAACAATGGGATGGTGTTGCCTGAGAGTATTATCATTATATGAGGAACACCATGGGTTTTTGTTGCCTCTGAGTGTTACCGTAATGTGTGATACACCGTGGGCCTACATTGCCTGTGATTAGTAGCACTATGTGAGCAACAACATGAGTATACGTTGTCTCCAATTATTTCCACGATGTGAGGAACACCATGGGCCGTTGCTTATAGTACCCTTATATGCGAAACACCATTGGTTTGTGTTACCTGCGAGTGGTGCCATTGTGTGTGTATATCATAGGTCTACAGTACCTGTGATTAGGGCCACCATGCGAGAAACACTATGAGTCTACGTTGCCTGTGATTAGTACCACTATAGGAGGAACACCGTGGTTCTGCTTTACCAGTGATTAGTATAATGAGTGGCCGGTGACCTCGATTTTGGGCCCCTTCGGACAACAATCATCATCTCTGAAAATAAGGAATTTTGAATTGGATCCACTGACTGTTTTGGATTCATGGTCATGTTTTCATCATCATTCATTTTAGTTTCAAGTCAGTGGATACATTTTGAAGTTTTAATTATCGTGTCATTTCGTTGCACCTCGTACCATTAGGGGCCGGTGACCTAGCTGTTAGGCCCCTTTAAACAACAATCATCATCATCATTATAATCATTAAGAAATCTGGAAATTTGAATCCCTCGGGACTCGAACCGAAATCGCTCACTAAAATAGCGGATGCGTTTACCGTTTCTACTAGGACGTTCAGTTCACGGTAGAATCTCCATCGCCTCTTGAATATTGAGATAGCCATCTGGGGTAACCTACGGAGGAGTTCTTCTTTTCTAGCATTTTGTCAATTGTTTGAGCTCGACACAGCATATGGATTATTCCCAGTTTTACGGCCGGATGCCTTTCCTGTCGCCAACCTCATGTGGGGGAAGGTTTTTACTCTTACGTGTTTCTGCGGTGGTTGGTAGTGCGTTGTGATGTATATATATGAAGAAATGTGTGTTAAGTCGAGCCAGTCCTCCAAGTAACCAAAGGTGATTAAAATCTTCGGCACGGCTGGGAGTCGAGACCCGGGGCCTTCAAAAACGAAGAGCGCAATTCTGACCATTTAGGCAAAGTTTCAGAGGAAGACCTAACTTATAAAGAGAAACATACTGAACCCATTATCTAAGGTCAGCTTTTGCGAAGTACCATTGTTTGAGTTTCTGAAAATAATGCATTCCCTTCTCTATAGTTTCTTCCATGATCCTTCCCAAACGGTTCCATACTTGGTCGAATGCCACGTGTTTACTGACTGCGTGAGAGAGCAAGAGAGAAAATGGGGAAGCGAATTGCTCCTCGAAGTTTATCCCCAAGGAGACGCAGGCACAATCGGAATAGTTCGTGATCTTTCGTTCTGTTTAAGAAATATTTCTGACGAAATTGAGGAAATCGCAAATTATTTAGAATCAAAATTAGAAATGCAGAACTCGGCAGCCCTGAAGATGGTTTTCCGTGGTTTCCCATTTTCACACCAGGCAAATGCTGGGGCTGTACCTTAATTAAGGCCACGGCCGCTTCCTTCCAAGTCCTAGGCCTCTCCTATCCCATTGTCGCCAAAAGACCTATCTGTGTCGGTGCGACGTAAAGCCCCTAGCAAAAAAAAAAAAAAAAAAGAAATGCAGAATGTTATTAATAAACATGATTTTCTTGTGGCTAAAAAAAAATATTTCAGAACAATGCCTTTGTAAAGTGCAATTCAGTGCGTCATGCAACAATTCGTCACCAGACCACTTGCGCAGTGCTGCTATTCACTCTGCATCGCCTCTCGAAGGAAAGAAGGAAGGAAGGAAGGAAGGAAGGAAGGAAGGAAGGAAGGAAGGAACGAAGGAACGAAGGAACGAAGGAAAAAATATTTACCGCCAGTACAGTGGAACGAATTTTAGGAACATCGTGATCCAAATTTAGAGTGGAAAAGCCGACAAGACCAAAAAATGCCTGGTAACCTTGGGATCTCGCGGGGAAGTTTGGCGCCCAGCATTATGCCTATTTAAGACCAAGCGTGGGAAACTTCATTGCCATTCTGTCGAAGTCTTTCGGACTAGACCTGCGACACTCAGCGTCGTACTTGTAAATATCGCGCCGCGAAATTTGTTCTTGAAATTTTTTTCCGAGCGTGTGTTTGAAGTTATATAGAGGAGTTGAGAACTCTCTTAGTCTACGGAGTTTGTTTGAACTTTTTTTTTAAGTTGCAGCGTTTTGTCATATTTAGTTCTGAGTAATGCCATATTTATTTCTTGTTTTAAAGTAGGTCTCGATGTTGAGAATTAAGTCAGCATGTAGGCATGTACAATAAGTGTAAACTAATATAAAATAATTTGTAATTCCAGCGGGCCAACTTTCATTTGGATTTTGGCAAGACTTGGTTGGGCGTTATACGTGATAGGACTGTGCCGGTCACTTGACATGGTTGTGGTTATTTTTCTTTTATTTTTCTTTGGATTTATCTATTTAAGGGTTTGTTTAAACAGTACACGTGGTTATTGTTGCTAGTGTTTGGGGTTATATCTAGGAAGATTAGAACTGCATAACCTAGTCTGATATATTTATTTCTCACTTTATGCAATACCATCTAATGGTGATTGGCTCTGACCACTAGTGTACGGTTATTGATTTTTGTTGTTGTATTCCATGTTTATCATTTGACCTCATCAAATGTTGGTTGAGGGTTAACGATCGGTCCAAATTAAACTGGAGTTAAGGGTTCATTCTGTGATTGTCTGGTACCATGTTGGGGACTGTAATCATTGGACATCCTTACTATAGATGAAAGTTTGGAGATCGATGTCCGAGAAACCAACTTTAACAAGTAAACAACTTAATCTACGGTTTAATTTAAAATCGGCTTTTAGTTTTCAGGTTCTCTTTCTTTTTAATTAAATCGTGGCAGTAAATGAAGAAAACCTCACTAGGCCATTAGGCTAAGCAGTGAGACAATGTGTTGTTAACGTCCATTCCTCAGAGATGTTACTCTGATTGTTATGTTTTCTTGTCGACATAACATAATCTCGTTTAATTTGATTTCTTTTCTTTAAATAAGTATCGAGTCATTAAAATTCTTTCGTATTATTTCAAGTGGTTAATATCTTCGTCTTACGCTGCCGATCAGAATACGATACGGCAACCACCCCCTGAGATTAAGAAGACTTCATGAGTCCACGGCAAGGGTAATAGGACGCGGTAATAGACGGTAGAGCACCACTGACCGAGCTCGATAGCTATAGTCGCTTAAGTGCGGCCAGTATCCGGTTTTCGGGAGAGAGTAGGTTCGAACCCTACTATCAGCAGCACTGAAGATGGTTTTCCGTGGTTTCCCATTTTCACACCAGGCAAATGCTGGGGCTGTACCTTAATTAAGGCCACGGCCGCTTCCTTCCCACTCCTAGCCCTTTCCTATCGTCGCCATAAGACCTATCTGTGTGAGTGCGACGTAAAGCAACTAGCAAAAAAAAAAAAAAAAGAAAGCACCACTGGCCATTAGTATATCAAGGTGCTCAAATACCCCAGCCTCATGTCGCTAGATTAATCGTTACGTAGAAGAACTTGTTGGAAGGCTTCTTTTAGACGGCGTGAGAATAAACCGTGCCACCGTTTATGCGCGGCTGCACCTGCTTCCGCTGACTCTTTCACACATAGCGGGTATATTAGAGCCGCGCAAAACTCTTCGTGCTTTTCAGCAGATCCTTTTCAACACACTTTTCAGTGAAGATAATAAATATGGACCACCATCGTCTTCGTTTACTCTACATTCTACACTTAAGAAAAAGGGAACGAAGCCGGAGAATGTGGGTGCACTCAGTGGTCCGAGAAGTCAGGTGGGAGCATTTGCCACACGTTTCATGACTTAAGAATGGACGATGGCAAGTTTTTTGACTACTTTCAGATGTCGATATCCTCCTTTGATGAACTTCACTAGAGATTTCGCAAATAATCTGTCGCCATGCCTGTGTTGTGTTTGTTCTGGATTTGTATTCTTCCCACACCAATGTTCTTTCCGACACTAAAGTTACCAAGTTCTCAATGTCTATTTCGGGCTCCAAAACAACCGCACAGACTAAAGCGCACGAATAAAGTGATAAATTGAAAAATAAATAAATAAATAAACAAATAAACAAACAAACAAACAAACAGACAGACAGACAGACAGACAGACAAATAAATAAATAAATAAATAAATAAATAAATAAATAAACCAAATTTAGCAACGCTTTCGATGAGTGGGAGTAGATCTACTGACTTAGAAATTCAAGCAGGTATTGAAATTGTGAGAAATGTTGAACTTTAGTACAACAATCACATGGACATTTGTCAGATCTGACAATATTTATAGGTATGTATTAACAAATGTTTGATGAGTGAATCGAGGACAATAGACTGTGAATAACTGATAAAGATGTTTATTCAGTAAATTAATATGAAAGTAAGAATAAAGAATTTAGTTAACAAATATGTATCAAAGGAGTTGCCGTTTCGATTTATAATTTATTTTTAATGGCCATATTTAGATTAATAATTTTCGGGCAATATTTTGTAATTTTTACGTCATATTTCGTCATTTTTGAGGTCATATTTGCTTGCTTATTTGGGCCATTTTTAGATCTTAAACATCCGAGCCCTAGTGATGACATTCATAAATACTAACGTCCAATAAATAATAACTGCGGGCGCGGGAACGCGTCTCACTACGACCCCCCCCCCCCCCCGCTCAAATATTTCACCCGCGCGTGGTTACCCTCCGCCTTCGCGTCATCTGAAAGATTCTATTTGAACAATCGGTTCTTAGTCTGAAAGAGGCCTAAATATGCTACACCATTTATTTAAGGGTTATGATTCCAGCCAGGTGCTGGGTCAGACGATGAAGCGCCAAGATATAAAAGCATGCCAGCAGACACGTCCATGACAAATTGATGATTGTGAAGTTATTGGGATGAAGCTGAGGTGCAGTCTCAAAATATGCGAGTCTCAAAATAACCGAACCTTAAATTGACCGAAAACAGTATCAAAATATCCGCAAGAAATATGTAACCGAGACAAATAAGCCAATGAAGATCAACATATCCGAGAAGTGTAGGTAGCTGTATAGGGGACAGGGGCTTTAAAACGAACAGTTTTTAAGTTTACTAGCTGGGTGTTCCCACTCCCTACGGTGAGAAGGAATTTTTATTTTCGTACATTTTATATGGAAGATTTTTTCGACTACTTCGTCGACCAGTGACTAAACTTGAGGTGTGTTGTTGTCATAGAAAACATCGAATAAACAATGCTGTAGAAGGATGACTTTTGTGTTCAACAATCTGATAAAAGGAGTTGATATTTTGTCTGGAATCCTAAGCTGAAACATCTGATTTTCAAATAGCCAGGATGGATATGAATCTCGAATGTTCGAAGAGAAAAAAGAAAAAAAGACAAAGGAACCAACATTTTTTTGCAGCTAAATACGACGAAACTGAAGTTATCAAAAAAGTTTTGAGAAAAATCTCTAACATCATCAGAATGGACTGAAACTTATGACAACGTTCGGACGAAGAAATTGTAAAATATTTTTGATAGGGAAATTCCGTGGCTGACAGAGATGTAAGAAGGTGCTGGGGTGAATGTGCGAGCAAAGAAATAACCAGAGCATAAATTTGAAATTTTATTTCTTTCCTTCCTTTTTTGATTTTAAAATGTGATAGATAGAAGATTTGGAACAAATGACAGTTGAATAACAATGAAGTCGTCAGATAGAAGATTTGGAACAAATGACAGTTAAATAGAATAACAATGAAATCGTCAGCTCCGATAATAACAGCGGACTATAAATCCAAAAATCAGACAAGAACTAGAGAGAATTATCAACACGAGAATATGCACTGGATGAGCATTATAGCTTTGAACAGGTAGACTTTTTATAAGAGCATGTTTGCTTCACTCACTTACATCGTCTAGGAGTATGAGCTCCAAAACTTAATATAGTCAGAGGTACAAGTTGATTACAAACTTCAAATAATGTATTTACAGTAACTTCTGCTCAACAGCCAACGGCCGTAGCCGTGTTGAAACACCGGATCCCGTCAGATCTCCGAAGTTAAGCAACATTGGGCGTGGTCCAGATTTGGATGGGTTGCCACGCGCTGTTTGGGGGGGGTGGGGGGTAAGGGAATGGAGGAGCAGAAAGGAACTGTGTACCCTAGCGCACGTAAACTCCGGCTCAAGCACACCTCTGCGGAGGTTCGGACCTGCCTTCGGGCAGAATACACCCTTTCCTTACCTCTGCTCAACAATTACGATTTAAACAGCGGCAATGGGTGACCCTTCTAAATGGCCATAATGTGTTCTCTCACTTCGTATGTCGCATCATTGCACTATACTGTACTTCAATAATCGAATCACGAGATCACCGATGTACGTGGACAGTGAGTAAGTGAGCCCACTGATGCTATAGATGAAATAGAAAGATGTTGAATATGAAAAACAGTGGGCTATTGTACATCTCGGGTAACCTATACGAAATATGACGATTTAAAAAATCTTCTGCTGATAGAAAGTCATATTTTCAAAGATGATCGAGTGAGTTGGCCATACGTTTAGGGTCACGTACCTATGAGCGTGCATTCGGTGGACGGTCGGTTCGATCCCTATCGTCGGCAGCAGTTAAGATGGTTTTCTGTGGTTTCCCATTTTCACACGAGGCAAATGCTGGTGATGTACCTTAATCAAAGCCACGGCCGCTTCTTTCCCACTCCTAGCCCCTTTCTATCCCATCGTCGCCATATGATCTATCTGTGTCGATGGGACGTAAAGCCAACTTATTTGATTTACATTTAATATGTAGGCTACTTATTGTGAACACAGGTATTTTTACACCTAATTATGTATAGATAATAGTGTTGTGACTCTCGGAGAACTGTGGAAAACTGTGTCAGTGTATAAAATTTGAGTTGTCAGTTATTATTATTATTATTATTATTATTATTATTATTATTATTATTATTATTATTATATTCTAAATATATTGTCTGCCGCATTAATTCACTCCTATTTTCTCTTTTCTGTTATAGGTAAGTTTGACTGCTGTTATTGGTGCATCTGAGGTAAAGTAGTCTTTTATCTTTTATCAATAATTGTCTTTTAAACGCTATCATGAACGCTACGATTTGTACTTAAATATCTATTCTTTTATATCTCGTCGAATGGAGGAGTATAAGTTACCTAGAAGAATAATTAACTCGTCATATTTATTTAGGCAATGGTTTTTAGGCGCCCCAGTATAAGAAACAAACATTATATCTCTGTGTGGTGTTTTAGTTAAAATTAATCATGAGAAAATAGAGCAAATAATATAACCTTTAATCATATATTCAAAAATAGTTCAACAGAGGTATATATTCAACACTGAACATAAAGTGAGCTAACGCTGCAGTGTTTTAATGTAAATAACAGTTTTACAATAGGTTAATATTGCATAGTGAACATTAACTGATCTTGCGATTTTTAAAAGTTAGAACCGTACTCCTAACATCATTTTGCATGACATAGGCGTACATTCAATACTGACCCGTACTGATGATCTGGCAATATTTTAGCGAGATAAAGGCAAATAAGGAGTAACAAACATAAAGTGATTTTACGAATTTGCATTTTTCTTAAACTTAAAGGTATACTTTTGATTACTTTGGAAGCATTTTAGCAAGATTTTTTGATCCTCTTGGGCTAAATGCACAGCAAACTGCTGGTAAGTCATATGTCATATTGAAATTTAATTTGACACATAATTCTGCCTTAACTAAGTTTACACTTAATATGTTGTGCTCGTTAGACCATAGAATTGAAATGAAAATCCTCAGCCTGTTTTCCAGTCATTTGACCGGATCAGGAATGGAATGAATGAAGCCCCCATTTAGTGGCGAGGATAGGAATTGCGCCGGCTGCCCAAGCCTGTCGCACACCTCTGGGGCAATGGTTAATGACTGACAGATGAAATGAAATGATATTGGAGAGTATTGCTGGAATGAAGGATGACAGGAAAAACCGGAGTACCCGGATAAAAACATGTCACGCCTCGCTTTGTCCAGCACAAATCTCACATGGAGTGATCGGGATTTGAACCACGGAACCCAGCGGTGAGAGCCCGGCGTGCTGCCTCCTGAGCCACGGAGGCTACCATAGATTTGATACTGACTTCAAAAGTGGGGTAAATTTGACTTTTTGGGAAATCTCAGGTCAGCTACCTGTCGCCTGATGTGCAGCGGTGACATATTAATTGCCATTAATACCTGCTGCGTAGACAGATTTCTGAGCTTGGGGTTTCTGTTCTTTACAATTGCAGCAAAGAAGGACACTGCTCTGTCTAACTGCTTAGTATTGGAGGGGGAGGCTGTTGTCCAAATCGGAGAGCAGTAGTTTAAGAGAGGTTGAATGATCATGAGAAAGAAGTGACGAAGAGCAATGGGGTCAGAAATTTCCTGAGATTCCTTCACGGGATCTTAAATAGACATTACCGCTCGGAACATCTTGTCTCACTCTTCTCTCTGTGTGTTCCTTCCCGCTCCACCAGAACCAAAGACCTTCTCCACATTCCCCACACTCAGCACTCAATACTTCAACGATCTTTCCTAATCCGCCTTCCAACACTCTTTAACAATATTAATAAGAGACAAGAGCTTGATCTAGCATCAAATAAAAGTGTATTCGAGAGGTGTGTAAATAATATCTTAAAGATAAGTTGATGCGAAGGGATTATACCGCCATCTTGACTCACGACGACTTGGCTATGAACATGGACATTCTCACGGTTTTCGATTTGGACAGTTGTTATTAGTAGGCTGTGTACCTGATCTTGTTATATTTTGTTATGTTTCTTATGTTTTATTATGAAATTTTACGTTTGTTAAATAGTCTGTTGACAGTGCAAGTGAAATTTGCTCAGTGTAGCTGTATCTTGTGCTTCGTGAATAAATAAATAAATAAATAAATAAATAAATAAATAAATCTTTAAACTGAGTCTAACCATGCTCGCCTTGGTCTCCCTCTACTTCTCTTACCCTCCATAACAGAGTCCATTATTCTCGTAGGTAACCCATCTTCTTCCATTCACCTCAAATGACCCCCACCACCGAGCCGGTTAATGCGTACAACTTCATCCATTGAGTTGAACATTAATTTTAATAATAGTGATGGATTTATTATTTAATATTTATTTTCGTCAATTAATTATCTTGGTTTAACAGTGCTTGCAACGGCTGTCTTCAACTCTTCAGGTCTTCAAGTCTTACTACGAGTGACTGTCAGTGTGCCCAATTGTTCAATTGTAGTAGAAGCCACAACGATTGTCAGTCCTCGTTCATTTAAAATCTTCATGCTACCTGTAACGAGCACAGAACATAGCGAAATTCATTTTATTTTTTATTCTTCAGCACTCTGTTGGTTGATAGCGCATGCGTATTATGCGCTGAGATATACGAGTACCGAGCGAATTGGCCGTGCGGTTAGGGGCGCGCAGCTTTTGGCTTACATCCGAGAGATAGTGGGTTCGAGCCCCACTGTCGGCAGCTCTGAAGATGGTTTTCCGTGGTTTTCCATTTTCACACCAGGCAAATGCTGGTGTTGTACCTTAATTAAGGCCACGAACGTTTCCTTCCCATTCCTAGGCCTTTCCTCTCCCATCTCCGTTAGTGTCGGTGCGACGTAAAACATATAGCTCCCTTCCCACTCCTAGGCCTTTCCTATCCCATCGTCACCATAACACCTATCTGTGTCGGTGCGACGTAAAGAAAAATTGTAATTGATATACGATTATAGTATCACGGTCTATACATTCTCTTGACATTTGGAACACTTACTTACGTTGTTGGAACACTTACGTACGTACTTTGCTAAGCAGTTTCTTAATTACCCGAAGTAATTACAGTTTCACTCCGAGGCTAGAGACTCAGGGTCAAACCCGGAGAAGTGGCAACCCTACCTCTGACAACGGTGGAATTTGAACCTTCGAGCTCCCAACGATGCATCTCTCCAGTTTTATCGTAATATTGACGTCACGGATCGGTAGCTGCTGCTGCTGCTGCTTCTTCTTTATTCTGCTTGGTATTATTATTATGATTATACATACATCTTCATTATAGACTGTTATGTCTTTCAGCGTTCAGGGAAAGAGTTATCTAGATATTTTCTACATCATCCTAGTAAGATATTCTTGGGTACAAAAAAATTGTCATGGTTTTCAAGGTCACTGAACACAACAGCACCAAGTCGCAGGGAGCGGTAGCACCAATAACAAACAAGGCAGTGGGATGATTCGGCAATGGAGAAACAATAACAAGCATTGCCACTCGCATTGGCACCCAGAAGAGATAAACTTCAGTATAAAATATGTCATACGTCTCCACGCACTAGTACAACAGCCTTCGAGTCCATTCCATAGCGGATAGGAGTCCACTGGCCGCTATTCTCTTCCTGCCGAAAATAATGAGGCCGGTTATCTCTTAATACCGTCACAGCTGGGAATAGGTGATCCTGGATGTACTTCAGAGTGGCCCGGATCTGCATAATGAAGTGCGGTGGCTCGGGACAGGTCGATAGATACTGAAGGATAAATTCGTCAGTCTGTTCCAACCAAAAGATCTACACCACGAAGCAGGTCGTAGTTGAAAGGTCCGATACGTAGCAGACCAAGATTGCAGTCGTAGACGTCCAGCACCTGCTGGCCGCCTGTGAGCTGGCGAGCATAGCTCAGGGCCTGGTCCGGGCCCTTGTCTGGGAGCTTCTGTGAATTTACAAAACGCCGCCTCAGTCCTCTGCTTGTAACTAGTTCTGTGGCCTCGTTTATTATTATTATTATTATTATTATTATTATTATTATTATTATTATTATTATTATTATTATTATTATTATTTCTCCGTTATTGTCTTCTAGGGACCACATGACAATTCCAATGCTTCATCCTTTGTTGCTCCTTCTTCTTCCTCCAATACTCCTTCATCTGATTAATATGCCTCCTTTTCCTCTCCTCGTACCATTTTGTGCCTGTTTTCTTTCCCTCTCTCTCTGTCGGTTCTTCTTCTTCTCTTATATTGTTTCATTCCAAATCTTTCTTGACTTCATGAATCCAGGTTGTTGTTGACCTTGTTCCAGAGATATTTGAAGGACTGTTTGGTTAACCTCCTATCACCCATTCTGTATAAATGTCCTACAAATATTAATCGTCTCTTCCACATTGTTTCTGTTATGTTTTCTATGTTTCGGTATATTTCATTGTTAGTTCTTAACTTCCAGAATTCTGTAGTTGTTAGCGGACCGAGTTTTCTCAGCATATTTTTTTTTCTTTCCAGTACTACTAATGTATTCGTCTTGTAATTCAGTACTAGACATTAACTCGCGTGTAGGCATTCCGGTTTGAGTACTGTGTTGTAGTGTTGTATTTTGAGATTTTTAGATAAACTCATTTTGTTGTAGATATTCCCAGTTATACCGTATGTTCTTTTCATCTTGTGTAACCTTTCTTCTACAGCGGACTTTTCCAAACCATCTTCTTGAATTGTTCCTCCCAAATATCTGAATTTCTTTACCTTCCTTGTTCGACCAATTTCTGTTATTAGAAATTCTGGGGCACCTTCTATATTTGTCATAAATTTGTTTTTCTATTATTATTATTATTAGGGTCATCAGTCCATAGACTGGATTGATGCAGCGTCCCCATCCTCTGTTACCACGTCCTACGTCTACTCTAATCTCGGTGTCATACTCATGCCTCAGTCCACCCCTAATTCTCTAACGTACTACACTTCCCTCAAACGCTAAGTGAACAAGTCCTGGATGTCTCAAGATGTCCTATCAATCTAGCTCTTCTAGTCAAATCTTTCCCCTCTCAATAACTCAATTCAGCATCTCTTCATTCGCGACTCAACCTATCTCACGTTCAGCATTCTTCTGTAACACCACGTTTCAAAATCTTACATTTTCCTTCTCTCTCTCTTTTTCCTTCTTTATTTATTCATTTATTTATTTCAGAGCTAGTTATTGCTCATTTTCTACTTCCATTCCTTGCCACGCTCCATACGAAAGTCTTCAGACACTTCTTTCTCATTAGTATATCGATGTTTGAGGTGAGAATATTTATTTTCTTGTAAAACCCCTTCCTTGCTTGTGCTAGTGTGCAATTTACGTCCCCCTTACTTCTGCTATCATTACTTATTCTACTCCCCAATTAACAATATTAATCTACTTTAACACATTTCCCAATCTATCATTTATTTAGATACCTGATTTCGTTCGACCAAATTCCTACTTTATTTTGTATTTATTTATTTTCATCTTGTGTTCCTTCGCCAAATTCTATGGGTGTGGTGGTGTAAGGAGCGTTAAACTTGTACCTATTGCTCACGGTAAAATGCTTCGTAAAATTTGTTGTACAGTTAAATTTATAAAAATTTTGGTGGAAACAAGTTGTGTTGCTCACGGTAAAATTATTTTATAAAATCCGTGGAAGCATTGGGATGGCCATCTATGAAGTCATTTCTGAACTAAGATTTGTATGTGCTGTCATCTATCGCTAAACTACCTTAGAGTGTGTTCGGGAGTATGACTCCAACAAAAGAAGCAAAACTTCCTGCTTTAGCTGCAATTATGTTGTACAGTGATAAAAAGGAAGAAGAGAAATGCCAAGAAATGCTGGACTCGGGATTGGATCAAAAGAAGAAGGTGGAGGATTGCTGTCGTTGGTCGAAAATTATTTGAGGTTAGAAAGACCAGCATTCATATAGGAATTCGGCGATTGTGTTTTTTCCCCTCTTCTTGCATTTCTGTTGTGGTAAAGTGGCGATTTAACTTCGTACAAACAAGGATATTTCTGGTATTCGTCCAGTAAAACACTAACAGCTTCCTTAGTCCAGCCGGATTCTGCCATTTTAGAAAGAAGTGTTTGTTTACAATCGAGCTTCACAATCTTCTTACGACGTAGCGCCAGCATCATCAAATCTTTTATAAAACTTGAATTTGATCGTGAGCAACAGAAATTTTATAAAATTAAATTATTGTACAATAAATTTGACAGAAAATGTTACCGTGAGCAACAGACATTAGATATCATTAGAGAATGCTAGGACATTTGATCTGTAATTAGATTCCTTCAGAGGAACTGTTCACTTCATTATGGGGACAGGCAAATAACGTGAAATTCTTATAATAACCAGTAACCAAGTCTTAAAATATGCAAAGTTATTTTAATTAATCTGTTCACTAGACAAACCATTGAGAGCTGGTTGCAACTTCTGCAGCCGACTTGATGTAATTCTCTTTTAAAGGACCACCAACTTCTGCGGAGAGTTTTTAATGATTAGTCTTAAGTCTCCCAGCTTCCTCCCTTGAAACTCTCCCGATCAATGTGTTAGTTAAGAGCTGTTTTGTTACAGTGCTTCGAGTCTGATGCTACCTTGCACATTATCAGCTTCATGACCGAGTGCGATGTGGTGGTTACCGTAGGCGGACATGGAGGCCAACGTTTAATGGCCCGAGCTCATGCCACGCTGAGTTTCAGGCTGATCTTCATGTGATTCTTCCTCGGAATGTCCTTTGATATTAACTTACTACTAGTCCTCAGGAGGCTTTCTCAATCTATGCCTCACCCCAGTTTGCAGAATATCATAACTATATCTGCTTCCTCATTGCCCTCTAATAATAATGTTGAAGTGAATGCTCCTCAGAAATCAGACTTCAATTTTTTTTTTTTTCTGTGTATTGTTTTCAATGCAGATGCTGGATAATCGGGCTCATTAGGGCTCAAGAGCCTCAGTAGCACATTCTAACCATTAAGTTCAAATCCTTCAAGTTCTGTAAGTTAATACGGTAATGACATGGCGTATAGCTTTTAGTGCCGGGGGTGTGTGAGGACATGTTCGCTTCGCCAGGTGCAGGTCTTTTGATTGGACACCCGTAGGCAACTTGCGTGTGGTGGTGATGATGATGATGATGATGATGAAATGATGATGAATACGACACATACACCCAGTCCCCATGCCAGCGGAATTAACCAATGATGGTTAGAATCCCCAACGCTACCGGGAATCGAACCCAGGAACCCTGTGACCAAAGGTCAGCACGCTAACTATTTAACCATGGAGCCGGACAGTTAATAAGGTGATAATTGAAGACTACTGTACTACAATCCTTATTTGTAGTACTTGTTCATATTATCACAAACTCTCAATCATTGACAAGTTTACGTGACGTAAATAATAGTGTACATAAATACGCATGGTTTAAAGTGATTTGATAGAATCTGAGGATGTTCTTGTAGAACGAAACATGTCATTCTTTGTTTGATACTGTGTATTTTTGTATAAGTGTGTTATAGTGTTATGTATGTTATAATTAGTGTTTTTGACGGGCGGAAAAGCCTTAAAGTTACAAAACTGTTCCCTGACAAATTTTCAATTCTTAGACATTGAAGTAGTTTACTGCGACAAAATTAATCATTCTTGCGTTGATATATAGTGAATAATAATAATAATAATTCAAAATACTAGCATTCCGGCAGTTAGTCATGCGATGGTATTATTATTATTATTATTATTATTATTATTATTATTATTATTATTATTATTATTATTATTATTATTGTAGCCTCCGTGACTCAGGTGGCAGAGTGCGGGCCTCTCATCGCTGGGTTCTATGGTTCGAATCCCGGACACTTCGTGTGAGATTTGTGCTGGTCAAAGCGGAGGCGGGACAGGTTTTTCACCGGTTACTCCGGTTTTCCCTGTCATATTCCATTCCCGCATTACTTTCCAATATAATTTCAATTCATCTGTAAGTCATTAATCATTGTTCCGGATGAGTGTGACAGGCTTCGGCAGCCGGCACAATTCCTATCCTTGCCGCTAGATGGCGGCTTCATTCATTTCATTCCTGACCCGGTCGAATGACTGGAAGCAGGCTGTGGATTTTCATTATTACTATTATTATTGTACCAGGGGTATACCTTCTTCGTCCAGTTAAAATGCACGCCTTCTATAAGGCCATCTCAGTTATTGAACTTGAACTAATGTAATGGAAGATAGTTGGGTTTGCAACTGTTAGACATATCTACCATTAGCCTAAGTGCCCCTTTGGCGGGATTAAGGAAGGTTAATTCTAAGGAGTTAATTTTCAGAGGTGGCTGACCTTAGCACTCAGTCTCCTGTATCTATCGGCCAATAAGAAATGTTGTGAATATTTTCTCTAGCCAATTAAAATTGGGGGTGTGCATATACCTATCTGTAAAGAGTTCTGGAAACTTCCCCTCGAAATGCTATAAAAGCTGGGCATTTAGGGCTGTATCGTCATCTTCATTGCTCCTGTTGATGGTGTACGGCATGTAGTAAGGAGGCAGAGGCTCCAGGTCGGCGTTTGGAGGGCCCAGGAATTCAAGGTAATGACAGAATTTTCTTAACATGTGATAGCTCCGGCAGATAGTTTGAGGGGAAGGTTTCAAACTTCTTTTATTCATGTAAAGCTCTAATTTCGTGGTTTGAATGTAGTTTTTCGGCAAGTCTGAAGACTCTGTTCAAATCTCTGCTGGGAACATATAATGTAAGGGTGATTTCTGTATGTTGATTCCCATTCAAATTGGTGGGGGTTGACTAAGTTCCTAATCATCTAAAATTCTTAACACTCTTTTGGAATGTAAGGTTTCTCATTTAATCACACAGGCGTAGATTAGGCTTAGCCTCTGTATCTTTGGGCCATACGCCCACTTTGGGTTTTAAAATATTCTAGAAGGAGTGCAAGTGTTTCGCCTCCTAGCCTTTTGTTCATGGCCGATCATGTTAAACCTTTTATTTTTATTGAGGTCATTTAGAATGGACACTCATTGTCACTGTTTATTTTGTAATTGTTTATAGATCCGTGTGTGAAAAACTATTGAGCGATAAATGAGCCCACATCAGGGCAAAGATATGTAAATATTTTAGTTAAGATCAACCTACAGGTTGTAAGTGCCTCTGAGAGGCTGGACTTTTGGGAGCTGAACTAGTGGAGCAAACATGATCTTATAAAATAGTGTACCTGTTTCAGAGCTATAATGCTCATTGCTTGTCTGTTATCGTGTTAATAATTCTATAGAGTTCTGTACGTGTTTTTGGACTTTAAGTCACCGTCGTTGGAGCTCACGAGCTCGTTATTATATTGTTACTGTTTATTCAGATCTGCTATTTATCAAATTCTAAAGTTGAAGAAAATGGAAAGAAAGAAATAAAATTTCAAAATTTAGTGCCTTAACTTATGCTCTGGTCATTTTCTTGCCCGCCCATTCACCCCAGCACCTTCTTACACCTCTGTAATCCACGATATTCCTGTAACAACTATTATTATAATAATTATTAATAATAATTATATAATAATTATTATTACCGGTTGGTACACCTCCACGCCGCACATTTGAATTTTCCGCCTTAAAGTACCTCTCTACTAGAGAAACCCTGAACTTTAACAACTGAACTAACTCTACTGTTTATCAGAAGATGTCACTGTGTGTTTTTGATTTGCTTTTGTTTTTCATTGATAAATAAGTATGGACATTCTCTAACAGATGTCTCTACCAAAAACTATGATAATGCGCTCTGGTGTGAAGGAATGAACTTTTTTGGAGAAATTTTGTATTCATAAGTTTTGTCTTTACTAAATTTTGTTCAGTCATTTGTGGGTTGGCACTATTAATCCTTTATTTCCGCCTGTTTTGAATGTAGCCAATCAGGAATTTCTGTAATTAATTTTCGGCCAATCGGGGCTTTCTTCTTCAATTTTGTGTGTAACTGTGTACTGTAGCCAATAAAAGTTTGAGGGCGGGTTGTTATCATTCATGAAAGGTCTCGAACTTTCCACGAGGGTATAAAAACTGCTGATTTTCTTGTCTCCGGGCCATTCGTATAACATCTTTCTCAGTGTGTGAATATGTAGCAGGGGGCGGGGAGCGCCTCGTTCTTCAGACAGCAGCTCTTCAGCAAGGTAATGGCCTTTTAACATCTTTATTCCTTGCTAGCTCAGCAGTTTAACTCGCGGGGAAGGTTCGAAACCTTTAATATGTAACCTATATCTTTAAATATGTAAGCCTCTTCAATAACTTGAACTGTAATTCGGGGATAGAGAGTGCTTTACCCTCTCGAGCTCCCCTTCATTTTGAAATTGAGGTGACTACGTTTTCGTGACCGTTTCTACTCTTCCTTAATGTGCTAAAGTTTTCTCATACGAGTCACCTCCCTAGCTTGGGATTAGCCCCTGTGTAATCGGCCTAGCGCCACTTAGGTTTTAAAGGTGCCTTTAGGAGTGCATGTAAACGCCTCCAGTCCTTACTGTATTTTGGGCCAGTAACTTAACCTGTTGTTTTCCTTCATGCGAAGGCCCTTTAGGTTGGGTACATTATACCCCTGTTTCTTTGTAAGTGTGCCTTGAGGGCAGTTAGAAGTAAAGTTTGTTGTGGCCTTTGATAGGCTTGTAAAATCGAGAGCGGGTCTGCTCTTTCTTGTATTTTGATGGGGGCCTCTAGGAGGCTTAACATGGTAATTAGGAGCAAGTGCTCCTTGATATGATGGGGTTTTCTGCCCTAAAATCAAATGATTTCCTTGGCAAGGTTGGGCTGGTAGCTCAAGGAATGTAAAGTAGGGCTTGGAGCCCAGGGCTTGTAACGAATATTGAACTTGTTCTTTCATTTGTAAAATTATTCTTGTACCTGATTTTTCCATTGTCATTTCACCTAGTGAAAAATGTTAAATTGTCTCTAAATCTTGTTAAATTTAGATATTTTTGAAAATATAACCTTTATTGAAATTTTAGGTTAATCTTTTGGCCTTGTAGTTAGACCCATTCCAACCCGCACCTTCTTTCACCTCTGCTGTTCCACAGATACCTCGGAACAATTATTATTATTATAATATTATTCGAGATACTTGTTTTCAGTTTCTTCGAACACTCTTTGGTATTGCCAGTTTGAGAACTTACATGTCTGCTACCTGTATTTCACCCTACGGAGAGCTTCCATTGTTCGTTGCTGGCTGTTTGCTTCTTTACTGTTCGATCCTTGTTTTCGTGACCTGCTTTCGCCAATGAATTGCGGTTCCTAGGTAACAGACGATGGCAAGAGAACGACGATGCTTTTTCTCTCTCGAGAGCTATCCAGTTTAAAGAACAGCCCAGTTGTTTACGCCCTTTCTCTGGAAATCATAAAAGAAAGATATTATTACGAGCTGACAGTTGAGAGGTTCTGAGTCTTTGAAAGTTGTTTGAAACTCTTTATCAGTGTGATCTATGAGAGTAATTGCCGATAACAGTCGCCTTTCTGTATTTTAGAATAGGAATTTATACAATGATGACTTGGAAAGTTGTATACTAATTGCATTCATAATGCTTATGCTAGTAACAGTGTGTAAAAGTTAGATGTACAATATTATTTACTATATATTTATGTGTTTAGCAGTGACACAGTTAGTGCTCTTAGCCCTCCCTTACAGGTAACCGTGTAATTTATAAATAATGGGAAAAATATAAATATGATGAGATAAAAGATAACTGCGCTAAATAATAGTATATTTGGCAAGAAGGAATTGAAAATACATATGCGGAGAATATGTAAAATAATCTCAAGAGGTCAGCTTACAAGGAACTTGTTCTTTCCTAAGATATTGAATGGACTGAAAAGTAGATTAACACATGACCATACTTAAAGAGTGTATGTCAGGACGTAGAAAATTTGGATCATATTTTGAGAGGTTTAGAATCAATATCCAGAAGCCCTACATTTGTACGTATGAAATGCCATAAACTGTTTATCATCTTTTATTGTATTGTCCCATTTTTGAATGAAGTAGATCTGGATTAGAAATTCACTTAAATATGTGTGATATATATTATCAAGCACATTTTAATGCTTGATTATAAAAAAGTTGCTGTCATAATGCATTTGCTAAATTTCTCCATTTTATTTGCAAGTCGTCCCAGTTTTCATTGTTAGTTGTTATTTTATGTTTTAATCTAGTTTTGTTATCTATAGCCCTAATATACCATGTGTAAAATAGGGTTTGTACGTGGATAATCAATAATAATAGTAAAAATAAGATGATGATGATGATGATGCATATGCTTGTTTAAAAAAAAGGTTCAACATCTAGGTCATCGGCCCTAAAAAAAGAAAGAAAGAGAAGAACAATACATCATAATGAAAAACAAGTGTAATATATCTGAAAACATAAACAAAACACAACACATAATAACATGAAGGGAAAATAAATAAGTCGGCCCCGCAGTCTAGGAGTAGCGTGCCTGCTTCTTACCGGGAGGCCCCTTGTTCGATTCTCGACCAGATCAGGAATCTTTGCCGGGATGCTTCGAGGTCCTCTCAGCCTGTGTAGAACAATTGAAGAGCTAACTGATGGTGAGATAGCGGCCCAGGTCTAGATAGCTAGGAATAACAGCTGAGCGGATTCGTTCCGCTGACCACGCGACACCTCGTAACCTGCAACCTGCAGATATTCGGGCTGAGCAGTGATCGCTTGGTAGGAACAATGCACTATCAAGACTGTAGTGCTGTGGGGAAAACAAATATGGCGATAAATACCGGCATTACTTAAACACTATGTACATAGAAAATACTAATAAAATAGTAATAACAAAAAGGGGAAACAAGTATACAAGGACGTTTAATAATAATAATAATAATAATAATAATAATAATAATAATAATAATAATAATAGTAATAATCATCCGTGGCTAGTCAGCTCACACGGGAGTCTGTTTCTGAACCGAGTAGGAGCTGGACATAACCCCGTGTGGGACACTCGAGGGGGAGGGAGGGGGGGGGCTCAACGTCGACACGGCGCGTCCCATATGGTTGATAGGGGATGTTACTGTAGATATACAGGACAGGTGTGAATAAGGCTTTGCCAAATAATACACCCGCAGATCAAATGAGGCAGTGAAGGTGGCCAGCCGTTTTGAAGGCGTAGGAGGATAAACTGTCCCAACGGTTAATAAAGCGGAGGAACTGCCTGCAGTCAACAAATCCATTCGTGTCTGTACCCGCATCGGGCGGCGAACTGGTCGGTGTCTGTTCCCCATGTTAGGGGCGACCGGTTTCTATTTCTTAGGCTAACAAACTGAGCAATATCGGAAGTCCTGAGGAAATCAAACCCATTTTAATCAAAATGGTAGAGCATGGAGGAAACAAACCAAAGGAAAACTACCCCAGGTGGTAATAAGAGTCCACTGCCACCAACCAAGGTGGTATAAGAGGGCCATCGGAGTCTGGGGAGCCCTCACCGCCACGCTCAGTATCTCAATTATGACTAAAGAAAATAAGTTACATGGCGACTTTCAACACTAATTCACTTAGAGGGATAGGGAAGTTGAAAGATGTCATAGACCCGATGACTCAATAGCAGATATTAATAATGACAGTTCAGGAGACTTGGTTTGGAGACGACAATTCCTTTGAGTCAGAGGGATACCGAATATCAAAGGGAAAACCAGGGAAGAAATCAAAAGCGCCAATATGCTAGGAACAGGATTTATTGTATCAAGGAATATAATCAACTCAATCACAGGATTCTCCTCGACCTCAAGCAGAATCTCATCTCAGTCCTTCCGAAGTACCACAAAGGATACACTATCATCAATGCCCATACTCCAATAAATCAAGATAATTACAGAAATCCTGAGACTGTGGAGCAATTTTGGGAAGACCTTCAATCAACAATTCATAGAATTCCCTGTCACCATACTTCCATTTTAATGGGCGATTTCAACGCACAAGTAGGTAGAGAAAAGAAGTATTCTGATATAGTTGGCCAATACCCAGCCCACACGGGAACTAACCTCAATGGTAAGCGTCTGATAGATACTTGCAGAATGTTCTCGTTGAGAATGAAATCAACATGGTTGAAACACTTTCCAAGGAAACAGAGAACATGGAAGACTCGAGGTTCACGTTTAGAAGAATACCAAATTATCAGGTAGCCATTTCATACGAACCTTATAAAGGGATTTGGAATGTAAAGGTACTCAGGAACGCGAAAGCGGACTCTGATCACTACATCTCCAAAGTGAAACTAAACTTTATCCACAGAAACCTTAAAATTAACCAGAGGGAAGCACAGAAATCCATTCCAAAATATGATACAGTAAAAGTCAAAGACCACACATCTTTCAAAGCACACTTAAGCCATCGCATCGGAAATTCACCTCCTGAAACCTGGTAACAGCTGAAAGAAGCAGTAATTGCAACCGCACAGGAAACAATCCCTATTCTCCGCCAGTTGCTTTACGTCGCACCGACACAGATGGGTCTTATGGCGACGATGGGATAGGAAATGGCTAGGAGTTGGAAGGAAGCGCCCGTAGCCTTAATTAAGGTACAGCCCCAGCATTTGCCTGGTGTGAAAATGGAAAACCACAGAAAACCCTCTTCAGTTCTGCCGACAGTGGGATTCGAACCCACTAACTCCCGGATGCAAGCTCACAGCCGCGTGCCCCTGACCGCACGACAACTCGCCTGGTGGAAACAATCCCTCTTAAGAAGAAACATAAACATCCATGGTGGAACCAAGAATGTTAGGACGTCATAAAAAAGGGAGACATGAAGTGTGGGAAAGGTAGAATAAAACCAGAAGCTAACAAGTTTGGCTCTACTTCCTTGAAATAAGAAAGCAAACTGCCAAAGTCATCCGAAAGACGAAAAGAACCTTTGATAAATATACCACCGGGCGGGTTGGCCGTGCGGTTAGGGGCGCGCGACTGTGAGGTTGCATCCGGGAGATAGTGGGTTCAAATCCCACTATCAGCAGCCCTAAAGATGTTTTTCTATGGTTTCCCATTTTCACACCAGGCAAATGCTGGGCCTGTACCTTAATTAAGGCCACGGCCGCTTCCTTCCAACACCTAGAACTTTCCTATCCCATCGTCGCCATAAGACCTATCTGTGTCGGTGCGACGCAAAGCCACTAGCAGAAAAATAAAGTTACCCTTGAATCCATCGAACAAGGCTTCAAGAAGAGCAATACGAGAAATTTCCACAAAGCATTCAAAAGAAGCACCCAGAAATATGAGCCGCCGTCGCTTAGCTTCAAAGACCCGGATGGTAGAAGAGGTATAACTGATCAAGAAAACTATGAGATCTTAGCGAGATACTTCGAACAACTACTAGATTGTAAACCACCACAGGAACAACTACCCTTCAACAAGCCTGAAGACATCAGACTAGATGCTCCAATGCCATCAAGAGGTGAGGTGGAACAAGCCATCAAAGAACTCAAGAACGACAAAGCCAGCGGGGAAGACTCAATTATAGCAGAGCTTTGGAAAAATGCAGATAGCAGAACAGTAGACATATTGACTAAAATTATACAACGCATCCGGATTAAGGAAGATCTCCTTGTAGAATGGACCACTGCTCTAATCCACCCTCTGGACATAAAGGGGCATAGAGACGACGTTAAGAATTATAGAGCCATTTCTATTCTCTCGGTAACAAACAAAATTCTCTCTAAGATACTAGTCAAGAAATTAGAATCTCAGCTAGATAAAGAAATCGGAGAATACCAAGCAGGTTTCCGGAAGGGCAGATCATGTATTGAACAAATACACAACCTTAAGGGCCGATTGTATAAACCGTTTGATCTTAGATCAGTGACGAAATTGATCTCAGTTCACGCAAAACTCGTACATTTGTATTGTATAAACGTTATTCTGAGATCAGTTCGCACTGAACTACGATCAACTTTGACTGGAGAATTATCTCGGATCAAACTCTTTGATCTTAGTTCAAGGAGTTGTTTCCTACTTGAGATACAAGAACAGCTGATTGTTAATAAAATATTACCTGTGTTTTTACGATAAATGGTTAAAAAATACACTGAAGTCTAACCTCATAAATTGCTAGCTATAGTTGTCCGTACGCTTCTTTTACTGCAGTATAATGTAATAATTCTATAACATAACCTCCATAAATTGCTTACGTTATTATCTTATCTCGTTCGTATTTTACAGATGTCTGATTACTCTGATTTCTCGGATATATCTTCTAATGATGAAAATGATTAATTTCGTCGGGCTCCTCATGTGTTCTGTGAAAGAGAGAATTGAGTGATAAGAAGTTAAAACTGAGGGATCACTTGGGAAAAAAATACCGTGGAACAGCTAGAACTCAGGTTGCGTGATATTCTACTTAAAACCTACTAACTCCAGTGCACACGTTGTTACTAAATTTGAGATTCTTTGCCACAGGAAGTTTTCAGTTGGTGATTTACTGCATGTAGACGCAGCGACAGTCTGCAGAGCCATTCATCGCGTAGGCCTATCTAATCTTATTGCTGCACTGAAACACGAGTTTATAAAAATGCCTTCCGAACAAAATGACGCGAGGAAAATCATGCGTGATTTTTTCGATGTAAAACACTTCCCTGGTGTTATAGGCGCTATAGATTGGACCCATATACCTACAATATCTCCTGGGGGCGATAACGCAGAAGTTTATATAGGAATCGTCATGGGTGGTTTTCGTTAAATGTTCAAGTTATTTGTGATGCTAGGCTCAGGTCCCTAAATATCGTAGCTTATAATCGAGCCCATAAAGCAACCAGGTCAGCAATAGAAAGAACATTTGGGGTTGTGAACAGACGGTTCCCTTGTCTCAGTATGGGGTTAAGAGTGAAGTTAGCTCGTGTTCCAGTAATCATAGATAGTTGCAGCATTCGTCTTGCACAGTATTGCTGTAAATGCAGTAGATGAGGTCCCTGAAAGAGATGAGGCTGTGTTCGCTGCAAGAAGAACATTCGAAGAAATTCCAGTAGGCTGCCTGCTGCAAATGACGTTCATGGAAGAGAAAACACTGCTATAAGGGCAGTAATTATTAATAATGTATTTAGGTAACAATATTTACAAAAAATTAACAGTTGGCTATTACGAAAAGTGGTTCAAACTAAATTATACGAACAAAAATAGCCAAAAACATAATGGACATTACAACTATATGCGTCTAATAACGCTAGTGTACTATGCAATTAAACCCAGTTTTCCTTATTGTCCAGGCCTAAGTTTTTCCTTTTCATCAAAATTTCCATTTTTAAAAATTTCATTATCAAGTTTTAATGTCTCAGTTTCATTTTATGCTAGGCGACCGTGACTTCGTGAGCACATCAGCTGTTTTCGAGGTCGAGGTGTGGAGATCAGCTTATTTGAAAGCAGGAGCCTGAAATAGAAGAAATAAAGAAGTGTAGGCCTATTGCTTGCCGACAAATTTAACTTACATAATACAGTATTAATGTATGATTTCTCTACGTACTTGTTCAATACAAATATTTCAGTCATTTTTTTTTATTTCTTTCTTTCGCTCGGCACGCAGAATACGAATGAAAACATTCACAGTGCTCAACTGCGACTCGCGACACTCGACTGTTTTTGCGCTGTTGCCAAGCGCTCACATATGAACTGGGATCAGATTTCAACTTCGTTTAGTTGATCTTAGGTCAGTGTTATACAACACGACACCGGTCTGATCTCAGATTATTTTCTGAACTTAGACTAAAACTGATCTCCAGTCAGTGATGTTTATACAATCGGCCCTTAATCCATCGTTATGCAGACTAAGAAACCCTCTTCAGTTCTGCCGACAGTGGGATTCGAACCCACTATCTCCCGGATGCAAGCTCACAGCAGCGTGCCCCTGACCGCACGACCGACTCGCCTGGTGGAAACAATCCCTCTTAAGAAGAAATATAAACATCCATGGTGGAACCAAGAATGTTAGGACGTCATAAAAAAGGGAGACAAGAAGTGTGGGAAAGGTAGAACAAAACCAGAAGCTAACAAGTTTGGCTCTACTTCCTTGAAATAAGAAAGCAAACTACCAAAGTCATCCGAAAGACGAAAAGAACCTTTGATAAATATACCACCGGGCGGGTTGGCCGTGCGGTTAGGGGCGCGCGACTGTGAGGTTGCATCCGGGATCCGTAATCACATTTATTGACTTGAAAAAAAAGAAGCTTCGACTGTTGATAGAGCGGTTCTATTCAATATACTGCAAGAAGTCTGGATCGATCATAAGACATTAAACATCGTCAAGTGCACCCTAACAAACACCCTATCTAAAGACACGTTCAGAGGAAAAATCTCTGAACCTTTTGAGACTAAAACAGGAGTAAGGCAGGGAAATGGAATCTCACCCATATTGTTTGTGTATTAGAAAAAATAATCCGAGAATGGAGGAAAACACTCCCTGAAACAGGTCTAAGAGTAATAAACAGGAAACTCAAAATCAATACCCAAGTGGATTGTATGGCTTTCGCGGATGATGTAGCTATGCTAGCAGATTCGATTGAAACAGCAATAGACCAGATAAATACACTTCAGTCCATAGCTTCCAAGACTGGACTTCAGATGTCTTACGAGAAAACAGTGTTCGTGACAAATGACAAATCTGCACCAGAATGGTATGCAACAGGGTCGGTAAAGTCAGATAATATAAATATTTTGGGGAATCGATCAGTGGATGACCTCAAGACTAACAGACCATATCCATGTCCATCAATACGAAATTAAGTCACTTTAACGTAGTAATCAGACCTGAGGATCTCTATCCAGCTGAAACCCTAACCATCAAAGGAGCAAAACTCATACAGAAACTAGAGGTCAGGGAAAGAACTATCTTGAGAAAGATCGTAGGCCCAAGGACCATAAATGGAGAAAAGGTACCTCAGGCCCATCGATGATTTATACCTAAAGCAAGAACCTCTAATGGACACCATCGTCAAGAGGTGCCTCCAATTCTATGGACACCTTGAGAGAATGAACGAGTCAAGACTGACCAATGTCATCCACAGAAAACATCATTCTGGTACAAACAAGTTAAACGAGATCTTCAAACCTTCAACATCTCTGAATCCCATATCAAGAACAGACAAACTTTCCGGAAAATGTAAGGGAAGACCCACAGATTAAAAATAAGAAAGGGCAGAGACCAAAGAGATCAGAAGCAGCTAAACAACTACAAAGCCAGAACGTGAAGGAGATATGGGCTAGGAAGAAGGCTCTTAAGAACGTGAAACCAATCCCTTGTAAGTTGAAAACCATTTTGGTTAACCTTCGTAGTCCATTCGAAGAAATAATAATAATAATAATAATAATAATAATAATAATAATAATAATAATACTCCACTCGCTGGATTGTGTTCTGGGTGCATTGGTGTTACCGATTATGGGTTTTTAGATTGCTGGTTAAGAGACCAACCCTAGAACTAGCAAAGAAGTCAGCTAAGGATAACATGATGTCAAGCATAATTGGTGGTCATACGAATTTTAGTGAAAAATGGAAGAGTATGTATAGGTAGTTTAAGGCAGAAACAGGTTCAAAGAAGGACATTCCAGGAATCATTAATGAACAAGGGGAGTGTATATGCGAGGATCTTCAAAAAAACAGAAGTATTCAGTCAGCAGTATGTTACAAGGATAATGTCCAGTTAGAGGATGTGAGTAACACTAAAGAAGTATTAAAATTTACCTATGATAACAATGACATTTACAGTAAGATACAAAAGTTGAAAACTAGAAAAGCAGCAGCAATTGATAAGATTTCTGGGGATATACTAAAGGCAATGGGTTGGGATATAGTACCATATCTGAAATACTTATATGATTATTGTTTGGTTGAAGGAGCTATACCAAATGAATGGAGAGTTGCTATAGTAGCCCCTGTGTATAAAGGAAAGGGTGATAGACATAAAGCTGAAAATTACAGGCCAGTCAGTTTGACATGCATTGTATGTAAGCTTTGGGAAAGCATTCTTTCTGATTATATTAGACATGTTTGCGAAATTAATAACTGGTTTGACAGAAGGCAGTTTGGGTTTAGGAAAGGTTATTCGACTGAAGCTCAGCTTGTAGGATTTCAGCAAGATATAGCAGATATCCTGGATTCAGGAGGCCAAATGGACTGTATTGCGATTGACCTATCTAAGGCATTTGATAGGGTAGATCATGGAAGACTACTGGCAAAAATGAGTGCAATTGGACTATAAAAAAAGAGTGACTGAATGGGTGGCTATATTTCTAGAAAATAGAACTCAGAGAATTAGAGTAGGCGAAGCTTTATCTGACCCTGTAATAATTAAGAGGGGAATTCCTCAAGGCAGTATTATTGGACCTTTATGTTTTCTTGTAGATATCAATGATATGTGTAAAGAAGTGGAATCAGAGATAAGGCTGTTTGCAGATTATGTTATTCTGTACAGAGTAATAAATAAGTTACAAGATTGTGAGCGGCTGCAGGGTGACCTCGATAGTGTTGTGAGATGGATGGTGGACAATGGTATGATGATAACCGGGGTTAAAAGTCAGGTTCACGAATAGGAAAAGTCTTCTCAGTTTTAATTACTGCGTTGATGGGGTGAAAGTTCCTTTTGGGGATCATTGTAAGTACCTAGGTGTTAATATAAGAAAATACCTTCATTGGGGTAATCGCATAAATATGATTGTAAATAAAGGGTACAGATCTCTGCACATGGTTATGAGGGTGTTTAGGGGTTGTAGTAAGGATGTAAAGGAGAGGGCGTATAAGTCTCTGGTAAGACCCCAACTAGAGTATGGTTTCAGTGTATGGGACCCTCACCAGGATTACTTGATTCGAGACCTGGAAAAAATCCAAATAAATGCAGCTCGATTTGTTCTGGGTGATTTCCGAGAAAAGAGTAGCGTTACAAAAATGTTGCAAAGTTTGGGCTGGGAAGACTTGGGAGAAAGGAGACGAGCTGCTCGATTAAGTTGTATGTTCCGAGCTGTCAGTTGAGAGATGGCGTGGGAGGACATCAGTAGACGAATAAGTTTGGGTGGTGTCTTTAAAAGTAGGAAAGATTACAATATGAAGATAAAGTTGGAATTCAAGAGGACAAATTGGGGCAAATATTCGTTTATAGGAAGGGGAGTTAGAGATTGGAATAACTTACCAAGGGAGATGTTCAATAATTTTTCAATTTCTTTGCGATCATTTAAGAAAAGATTAGGAAAACAACAGACAGGGAATCTGCCACTTGGGCAACTGCCCTAAATGCAGATCAGTAGTGATTGATCTCTTAAAAAAAACTCTGAGTATCTGAGCTTAACTGCCAACAGCATCTTTTGCAGACTGTCCAAAGATGCACAGACTTCTTGGTTTAAGTTTCTAGAAGAAAAATAAAGGACATGGATGGCTTTATTTGAAAGAAGGAAAGGTCGGTTCCGCTTTAATATCGCATTTTAGTATAAATTTTGCATATTATCTCGTTTTCAGAACACATTATAAATATTTCGCGTAATATTGCTACTGCAAAAAAAGTGACCACCCTACTAATTCTGTATTTGCTCAGTACAGTAACTATATGACAAACTGAGCTAAGACATACAGACAATTGTATTGCATCTCATGGCTGCAGTAAGGTGCAGGTATCCCGACATTCTATTTTATATCACTTCTTTTTTATTTTTTTTTCGACTGTTTCAGTTCCCTGTTAATACAGCCTTAAAGGAATGGCCAGTTTTAACATCCATCGTATATACAGTATGTATGCTACTGCGGAGCAGTTGTGGCTATTTCACTGTATTCCAGTGGCCAGGATTAAAGCTGTCTCTTGTTGTTGGTGCGGAAAGAGGACATGCAGGACATTGCAGAGGGTTTATCGCTAACGTAATTTTTAAACCTACATAGCAACAGCTGTATAATTCAGTTTGTAATCAATATTGAATGTCGATACTGTCAACGCATTCAACCATTATAGAGTATTTTTTATTAATTCTCTGATCTAACTTCACTTTAGTCTGACAGTATCGACACAACGGGTGGAACGTCCGATTCTCTCTTTTTTCCCCTAATAAATATGGGATTAACATATCCATTGTGATTGTTCAGAGACGGATAAAAGTGAATGCTGTCTCGTATGCGGGAGCCCTTCATTCATATCCGTACTCGCTAGGGCCCGGTTGTATAAAGACATCTGACTGGAGATCAATTAAGAACTTAGTTCTGAAAATGAACTGAGATTACGACTTCATTGTGTTGTATAAAACTGAACTCGGTTTACACATATGTAGTTCAAATGTAATCGGAGTTCAAAAAAGTGGACGTGGCAACACCGCAAAACAAATGAAATACGAAATAGCTCGGCCCTTTGGATAATACATAAATGGCGGGATTGACCTGGCCGTGACTGTAAACAAATGAAATACGAAACTGCCGTGACGGTCGAAGAAGGAGAAGAAGATCATATTGAAATCTCGCGAAGTAAACATGGAAAGAACTTCAAAGGAGCGTTCTGCGAATTTCACACCGAAATAAAAGGACGATCTGGTGGATATTGTACTATCAAGGTACAAACATATAATAGAAAATAAAAGAACCGATATGGTGACATCAAAGTTGAAAGAGAAAGCCGTTGACTTGTCAATTTAAAGAGATCTCCAACAACCATTTGAAAACTTCTTGTAGCATAAAACATACACATGGGTGACAGGGGATAATTTCTTTGAGTAGGTTTTTAATAGTGTGTCCCTTAACTTCAGTTCCAGTCGTTCCTCAATATCTTTCGAGAAACGAAATCTCGTTTTGAACATTTGATCACCCATTTCAATCATCGGATTCCGTCTGTACCGAAAGACGCGAGGAGCTCATCGTAAAATCAACTCTCCTTCATCAGACGAAAAGTCGGAATAATCTGATATCTCTGCTAAATAATATATATATATATATTACACAGTTGCTTTGTTTTGTAAACTTTAAACATAATTTAAAATAATTCATTATTGAAGCAGTATCATAAAACTAAGTAACAACAACGTGTTGGTATGGCAGTAGGCTATTGTTTATATGATATTCACATAACCTCACTTCTGAAAAATCGAGCGATCTTTAGCAATATTATTTAACTTCTAGTATTCAAGATATTTATAACTCATCTCGATATTATTACGGTGCGGTATTCTTACGCAGATGCGATACAAGGAAACACTTCTCAAGTCTTCAGAGCTAGTTCAATGTTTAATATGAATGATAATGATCTAGGTTCAAGGAGATTAACCGACGAATATTCGCCAGTCAAATCTGAACTTAGATCGAGACGAGATGACCTTAGATTAGCGTTTATACAACGGAAAATCGAAGTTCAACTTGACTGGCAGCCATTTTTCCTCGTTAAACTCAGATCAAATGTTTTATACAACCGGGCCTAGATGTTGCAAAAGGAACGAGAGGGTGAAACCAGGGAGTGATTTCAGTCTGCGATGTGTTCTTACCGTTGCTTTCCTGTATGATTTCTGTTACTCAGTTCAGGAAAAACTGGTGTAGTAATTATCTACCACTTCTTCCAATGGTGGAGTCGTGAAATATGAATTTGGAAGGATAGTTACCTAGGAGAATAATGGACTCTACCATGGAGGGTAAGGTAAGCAGACCGAGCTCGATAGCTGCAGTCGCTTAAGTGCGGCCAGTATCCAGTATTCGGGAGATAGTAGGTTCGAATCCCACTGTCGGCAGCCCTGAAGATGGTTTTCCGTGGTTTCCCATTTTCACACCAGGCAAATGCTGGGGCTGTACCTTAATTAAGGCCACGGCCGCTTCCTTCCCATTCCTAGGCCTTTCCTGTCCCATCGTCGCCATGAGACCTATCTGTGTCGGCGCGACGCAAACAAAAAAAAAAAAAAAAAAAAAAAGATAGGCAGAGGGAGACCAAGGCAACAGTCGTTAGACTCAGCTTTTAATTATTTCATTAGAAAAGGTGTAGTACTGAGCAAGGTTGTAAACAGAGGATTGAAAAGGACCTTCCATTACATGCTTGGCCAGGTGTAACACCAATACAGACTCGCGGATTGATAGCCCGCAATTGTTTGTAAGATTCCTTTCATTTCTTATTTCTCTCCTTTGTACCCCCCGTTGGTGGGGTCGGTAGAATAATACCCACGGTATCCCCTGCCTGTCGTAAGAAGCGACTAAAATGGGCCCCAGAGGCTCCGAAATTTCGAGCGTGAGGTGGCAACCACGGGGCCCTTAACTGGGCACTGCTTCCACTTACTTGTACATGGCTCTCCCTGTCATCTATACTATCCGACCTGCTTTGGTCAACTCTTGTTCTTTTCCGACCCCAACGGTATTAGGTTTGCGAATCCTAGGAAGTGTTTCATTTTCACGCCCTTCGTGGCCCTTGTCTTTCTTTGGCCGATATCTTCATTTTTCGAAGTGTCAGGTCCCTTCCATTTTTTCTCTCTGATAAGTGTTACGTAGAGGATGGTTGCCTAGTTGTACTTCTTCTTAAAACAATAATCACCACCATTCTCTCATTTGTCAGTGTATTTTACATTTGTAGTAATTGTATTCCCCACTGACACGGTGTTTGTATTGTTGCAGAGAGAGTCTATAAGAAACTAGTTTCTTCCGCTCGTTTCGTCTGTGGTACGAAAGATTGTAGTGTTAACTTGTATTCCTTGGCGCGTGTGACGAATTGTCAAGTTACAGAAAAGTATAAGGACAACCCCTTATAGCCTAAATGTAGATGGCCATTTGCCCTTAATACTTTCTAATATCAAATCATGTGATAAACAATTGTTGCGGTGAAAAACAATCCCTAGGTCTTGAAGATAAAATGTTATTGATTATTTTGTGTTTTAGTGTGTGCATTAAAAAAGTATTTTTAATTTAAACAGTAAATAACTTATCAATCAATTGGGGTACAATTTTTATTTTTGGTAAAAGTGCAGCTCTACTTAATATTATTTCAGCATTAGTTGTAAAGTTTATTCTAAAAATAGTTCTGCTTAACCCAACTGAGTTGGAATGTCTACAGTAGACTAACCCAACTAAGAAGAAGGTGATACAACCGTCACGAAGCAACTATGGCTCACTGACGGATTATTGAAAATTCACTGTTGTCTCCTATTGTTGAATAGGCGGGAAGGAACATTATGAATAGAGCTGTGCAATCAAAAGTCAAAGAGGCGGGAAATTTTAATTAGTTTAAGACTGTGAACAAATTCATGATTTTTACTTAATATGACCCTTAAAAAGTAGAGGTCTCGGGTTCCACCCTGGGTGTTAATATAACATATAATTCTGACTCAACGCACGTTTTAAGAAAAACGGTGCATAAACCTTTTATATTTAAACACTCTATTTTTCATATAATAATGCCAAAACATATTTTACATTTGTCTTATCATCACTATCAAATCGACATACAAAACAGAAATTACGTTTTTCGGCACCACTAGGACGTTTTCTATCCGTTTTACAAGAACGTTGCAGTTGTAACTTACGAATGGTTCAGTAATCAGAGGTGAACTGGAAGTTCTCTTCCTGATGCAAAGAATTCCACCATGCTTCCCCTGTCCCCTCCCGCTCGCTTCCTAGACCTCTTGCCCCCTTCCCCCTCTGCCCGTACTCGCAAGCTGCCAGATTTAAATTTTCGGCAACAATAACCTTTACAATAATTACAGTGCGTAAGTAGCGAGGATTCGTGTCTCCGGACGGTAACTGATTCTAGCAGTGATGAAATACTAACGCCGACAGCTGATAAGAAGGAAGGAAGAGTGCGTGTTCGATATTTTGCGAGCGTAAATATTCATATACATCCACGAAGGTGGAGCAGCAGGCCTTTTTACACAATTTTAGGTTCGGCCCCTTGGCACTCGGGGCTGCAGCTCCTTTAGCTCCCCCCCCCCCCCCCGTTAATCCGGCCCTGACGTCACCCATTCTCTTTCTGTATCCTGAATCTGCTTACTGTCTGATGTTTGGAACTTTTCACTAATCATATCCTTGTACTTCTAATTTCCTCGTTCTGGAGATGTTCTACCCTTATTCGTCTGCAGAATGATTTACCTCCCTCTATCCTAGGCCTGGAGACACTTAGTTCACTACAAATCAGCGAGCGGCCTGTACAATAAAAAATCCCCAGAATACCCGCGCTTTCCTAACAGATTTCCTGAATTCAGTGTCTGTTATGATATGGTTTTGTATGAATCTGGTGTCCCTACCCTCCCATGTATAGCGGTGAATAGCCTTATTCTTGAGGAATGTATTCGTAACTGCTAATTTCATACTAGCACAGAAATACAGTAAACGCTTCGCATTCCTATTAGCTTCCTTATCTTTCCCATATTTTCCCATCAGCTTCCCATATCATTCAGTTATATTTCTAACTCGTGCATTGAGATCACCCATTAGCGCTATGTTATCCTTGTAGTTGACTATGACTACGATGTCACTCACTGTTTCGTAAAACTTTCCAACTTCATCCTCATGGGCACTCTCACATGGTGAGTAGACTGAGACAATTCTCGTCCTAATTATCCAACTGCTAATTTACCCACATCAATCGCTCATTTACATACTGTACCTAACAGAAACTGTGTTGCGTGCAATAGTATTTCGGGTGAGGAGTCGTACCCCGCACTCTGCACTTCCCATTTTAAGACCTGTTAAGAACACTTTATAATCTCCCGTATTTTCCCCGTTATACCTCCTTACCCGAATATCATTGACTCCTAACACATATAGACGTATCCTCTTTGTTGACTCAGCCAGTTCTACTTTCTCACTTCCATAATCCCCATTAATATTGATAGCTCCCCATCGAATTCCATATAATTCGCCAAGTTGTTTCCAAGGAGTGCGTTGCATGTCAAATGGAAGTGGGACTCCGTTACTCCCATAGGTCCGAGGCTTGCAAAAAACGCTCTGAGCGTGGTCATTAAAAACTCTGTGAAACAGGAAGCTACCCTACTTACACGTATGCGCCGTAAGAATCTGTCTTATAACGGGTTAGGGACCACTGGTGGATTTTATAGTTACGAGCTTAAGGACGGCCATGACCCAGAATACGTCCGATATGCCCATAAGAACTGGTATCCCGATTCTCAGGATCACTGACTAGGCCACTAAGCCCTTACCCATGGTTCGCAAACTAGGACATGACTACAGTAACCCGCACCACGAACTATATCTGTTCACCACATTGAGAGAGGGGAAATAACAAAGTAGTACGGAAACAGCCCTTATGAAGCTGTCCCTCGGACAAGCAATTTGATCTCAACCTAGAAGGAAATGGATTCGACTCCAGAACAGGCTAAGATCAGTTGTGCGGGAATACAGTATATAATTAAGAAAAAAGAATTTAGAACATTAGGGTATAATTTTATCCTACAAATGACAGGGTCTACCTGAACAATTTGTACACACAATTTTTATACCCCATTCAAACAGTCGATGTCATCCACGAAAGAATCGATAGATAAATAGATAGATAGATAGATAGATAGATAGATAGATAGATAGATAGATAGATAGATAGATAGATAGATGTATTGTTTCGCCCATATGGCGCAGTGTAGCCACCTGATAAATATCTAAGTAACAGTTGTATGTACATTGAAAAGGGCTTTTGTTGGTATGTTTTAGGAAGAAGTTGGGTGCCGAAAGTAAATATAGCATAGTCAATCTCAAATTTTGGAGAACATAAACATATTACATAAAATCATTTCCGATATTTTGTGTGTCATACTCTTTTACGACACGAGGAACAATAACGGAGATATTCACGATTATTTCATTTGTTACATTTTTTTAAATTACTTCGAAAATGTTAGTTCTTTCAGAATGTGTTCATAATTATTTATTTATTTTGAAATGTTTGTTTATGCGACAGCCATCGAAAGTGACCTTAGTGATCTTGTACGTTACATTTTGGCTCGAACGGAATTTCGTAATGAGTATCGTAAATTTATTACTTTACTGGCTGTTGCATACATTGTTTTACTCCTTACTGTGGCGAACTTTAATAAGTTATCTTAAATTAAATAATTATTATCAACAATTTTGATAGATTACCACGCAAATCATCGCAAATCATCCAGATCGGACGCATGCAGTGACGTTTTGTTTTGTTTGATACCTCTTCTACATGGAGTTAATGTGGTAATGAAACAGTAAACAACCCACTAAGCTACCAGAGTCGTACACATGGTCCTGTGGTCCTAGATTAATGAAGGTAATACGAAATCTTTGATGTAATGTGATACACGCTAAATGTATCTGTCGGAAATAATTTAGATTTTACGCGACGCATATCGTCATGTTTGATCTATTCACTGACGTTTTCTTGTTTTGTTGTTCGTGTCTTTCTGCGAAAGGTATAGGAGGTGTGTATATGGGATTATTGAAGTAAAGCATTACAAATTAATGTTATTTGGAGCAGTAAACAACCCACTAAGCTGAGACTTAAACATGGTCCTCTACAGTAGTTCTCGATTAATGAAGGTGTATGTATGTTTGTTTAGTCCTCAGCCGAAGGCTGCTTGGATCCTCAACAGTTCTGCCATCAGCTGTCATAGATGGCCTAGGCATTACTGAAGAGGCGTAATAGGGAAATGAGGTGTGCGGTAGTTTCCCGTTGCTTTCCTTACTGAGCTAGAAGTTGTTGTTGTTACATATCAGTTTGCCAAGCCAACCGAAATTATTCACCAACCGACCCGATGAGCAACATTTTCACACCATTCATCGCAGAGACTGGCTGCATAAGGAATGGCATTACTAGCATCGTTCATACCTCAGTCACTTTCATTTTGTTAAAGCCAAGGATAAAACTGAGACAGATCAATGAAAGTAACAACATTGCTGTAGCCCATACCAGAAGAGCACTGTAAACACGAGGTCTCGCCAGCAAAGGTATCAGTACGAACTTTATGATACACTGTGAATAGATGCGGTATTTATCTGTTCGAAATGGATTAGTAATGTGATTTAAAAAATCAAACCCCATGGCACTGCAGCCCTTGAAGGGCCTTGGCCTACCAAGCGACCGTTGCTCAGCCCGAAGGCCTGCAGATTACGAGGTGTCGTGTGGTCAGCACGACGAATCCTCTCGGCCGTTATTTTTGGCTTTCTAGACCGGGGCTGCTATCTCACCGTCAGATAGCTCCTCAGTTATAATCACGTAGGCTGAGTGGACCTCCAACCAGCCCTCAGGTGCAGGTAAAAAAACCCTTACCTGGCCGGGAATCGAACCCGGGGCCTCCGGGTAAGAGGCAGGCACGCTACCCCTACACCATGGCAGACTAATTGAGCTGGGAATGCAGAGACACCATTTGTTGTGTAGGTGAGTACGGGACCACTATACTGCTATTAGGTGTCGAAACAATTCAACAAGGTTCTACCAATCAGAGGCGATTTGTAATAAAAACAGTGCAGAAGGTAATTGCAGTACCGTACAGTGTCATCTTCCGTACTCTTTTGAGTGGGAGTTGAAATTATAGGCCTCGAATTTCGTTACATCACCGAGCTGCAAGAAAACAAACGTGTCGGACTGAGTGGCTCAGACGGTTGAGGGGCTGGCCTTCTTAACCCAACTTGGCAGATTCGATCCTGGCACAGTCCGGTGGTATTAGAAGGTATTCAAATACGTTGGTCTCCTGTCATTAGATTTACTGGCACGTAAACTCCTGCGTAACTAAATTCCGACACCTCGGCGTCTCCGAAAACCGTAAAAGAAGTAAGTGGAACTTCGAGCAAATAACAGGAGGAGGAAACAAATGTGATGGCCTGTAGCCTACAGTGTAGGAGTGTCAAGAATAACATTACGTTAACTAACTGTTGTCAGTTAAGGTGTGGATTGTCACTTCTGCTGCCACTAGATGGTGTTACTGCTGCAGTTAAAACAAAACTAACCTGCCAGCGACGGGTACACAGCAGCTAGTCTCCCATAGAAGTTTCATTTTATGTGAAGGGTGTCATTATAAAGCGCCGGTGTTTGCTACTGCAGGCTACCTTCCAGACACACGGATTTAGCAGGTTGCATATGCACGCCTCCTGTAGCGGAGTCATTTCCTCTCAACTCGAACGTCTGTCAAATATTATGTTCCTTACATCGAAAGAAACAATAATATTCCATGGCACTTTGCTTTAAATTTCTGAAAAGCAACGTTTGTGGACGCTGACTTTAATTTAATAGCTTTCATGTGTTTTCTCCCCTAGTTTCACTACTTCTCTGGGAGAACTTCACGAAGCAGCAGGACAAATTCTTCAGTAGGGTCAGTATGATAGTTATTGGCAATATTGTCCAGCTCCATGGCTAAATGGTTAGCGTGCTGGCCTTTGGTCACGGGGGTCCCGGGTTGGATTCCCGGTAGGGTCGGGAATTTTAACCATACTTGATTAATATCGCTGGCACAGGGGCTGGATGTATGTGTCGTCTTCATCATTATCATTTCATCCTCATCACGACACGCAGGCCGCGTACGGGCGTCAAATCAAAAGAACTGCACCCGGCGAGCCGAACTCCTCGGACACTCCCGGCTAAAAGCCATACGCCATTTCATTTCATTGGCAATATTTAGAGGCATGAATTTTTCGCATTAATTTATGTTCGATTTCGCGAAAAGAAAACAATTTTTTCGCGTTATTTCGCGAAATAGGGCTGACCTCATCGCTTTAATTTCGCTTTAATCATTTCGTAAAATTATTCATAAAATGTTTAATTCGTGAGATTTGCGAATTATTTATGTGAAAGGTAGATAAATAAAGAGAAACAAAGTTGATAATGATTCATTACGCCTTATGCATTCTTGATTAGAACTATAATATAATAACAAATTGCCCTAACACTATATATGGCCGCAGCTGTCACTCTACTGTATAATGCCATACCACTAAGGGATTTTACAATTAATACGAAGATATACTTCTGTCGAATTGAGAAGTCGTTATTCTGTCATCCGTTTCTCTTCATACACGAGATATTGGCATACAATTTCAAGATCGTTATTTTCAATGAATTTCGCTGCATTTTCGTAATTATCGCAAAGTAAGTGCATTTCGCTTTAAACTGGCATTGTCGCTTTAATTCGCAGTAATTCGCGAAAAAAAGTCGCTGATTTCGTAACCAGAATCATATGATTCTTTAAGATATCTCAAAATCGCTTCAAAATATTTTTTGTCGCGCTTATCGTTAAAGCGAAATAAATCATGCCTCTAGCAATATTGATCAAGGCAAGTGTATAATGGGAAGTTACCGAAGTTTAAAAAAAAACGTGTGATAGTTAGTGGGATTTCCTTTTCTTAGAGGAGAAATAACGCGGGGATAGTGTCTCCAGAACGTCTTGAAGGAATTATTTATGCTAATAAAATGTAAAGCAAGCTTATAGTTTTACATGGCTGGTGATATCGTGATCATATCCAAGAAATCTCCAGTTTTATATGAGATCTGAACCACGGGAACGTGATTTTTCGGTAGATAAATTTCTCATAGTTTGGTGGGATTCAAACTACAGCACGACAGTTATTAAGAGATAGTTTCATTCGAGAGATAGTGGGTTCTAACCCGATTGTCGGCAGCCCTAAAGATGGTTTTCCATGGTTTCCCGTTTTCTCACCAGGCAAATCCTGGGGCTGTACCTTAATTAAGACCACGGCCGCTTCCTTCCCACCCCTAGCCCTTTACCATCTCTTTGTCGATAAAAGACCTATCTGTGTTTGTGTATATGAAGCAAATTGTAATAAAATAAAATAATAATTATCAGATAGGATTAGCGAATGCAAAAGGTTCACGACATGTAGATATCCAACTCGAGGACCACAAATTAAAAGTTCCTTGTCCTTACTGATAATGCCATGAAGCATTTCCTAATGTTGTCTGTGTACAAGGCTGGGGTTCGATTACCATAATCAGCATTCTTGAATATTTTGTTTATATTGTCCATTGCATACTCCAGCAAATACATACTGACGGTCCGAGAGAGTGGCTGCACTGTTTGAGTCACGTGGCTATCAGCTTGCACTTGGGAGATAGTGGGTTTTCCTTGGTTTCCCATTATCACACCAGGCAAATGCTGGGGCTGTACTTTAATCAAGGGTACGGTCGTTTCCTTCCCACTTCTAGCCCTTTGCTATCCCATCGTCGCCATAAGACCTGCCTGTGACGGTGCGACTTGGAGCAAACTAGTAAAGAACAAAAACAGAAAACAAGAACCATTCCGATGTCAGCTGGTACTGGAGGGAATAAGTGGTCACTTAGAGAGTACAAACGCATAGCATTACTAGGGGAATGGCTGAGGTTGAGATTTAAAAAAAATACTCGAAAAGTTCTACTCCAAATTAGAGAGTACCTACTTGAGAAAATAAATGCGTTTGGGTTCATTCGGAAGAACGTGAGTTCCATTCCCCGTTAGGATTTCGAACATTTTAAAAACGACACTTGCTCTTCTGGTGAGGCACATCGGAATGATGTTCAGTCAGCCTACAGAAAAAAAGAGTATCTGTATTTTTCTTCATAGGGCTCACCACTTTCTTCCACTTAGGGCTTAGTACCGAGGTTACGGTAAATAGGAGCCTTTATTTTACATTCCTCTGAGGGCCTTCATGACCGGTAAGGTGATGGCTTTATTTTGCTTTTTTGATCTTGTATGTTCTTCACAGAGTATTCACTTGAAAGTATTAGTACGTGTATTTGCTTCTCATTCAACTTCACCATCTGTCAAGTTTCATAGTGTTTTTGATCCTGTGTTTAATTGTCTGTAATTTTCTTTCTCTTTCCTCTTCCGTTATTTTTTATCTCATTCGAGTCAGCCGACGGTTTCATTTGAATGTATGTGTTGTTCACATTTTGTGACCGCTCATTTCATACTTGCTTGTTGACGTTCTCTCTGGCGTGACGGAATTAGCTTTTCGAGTTACTATCTCTTGGCCTGATGGAACACTTGTAGTTGGTGACAGATATGTACGATGATAATGATGATTTTATACACAGGGCGACTCAGCTAAAATGTTCACCTCAAATAACTCGTTATAACAGTTAAATACAGTATATCCAAAATCTGTTTCCACTGTTGTCTGGCTGAATGGCTTGGATAGTAGAATCGTTGGCCTTCTGTGCCTAAGTCCGTGGGTTCAATGCCGGCTCAATCCGATGGTATTTAAGGGCCCAAATATGCTAGATTTGCATGTGTAGATTTATCGGACGACATTCCTGCACATATGTACTTCTGCAAACTATAGTTAGTGGGACGAGAAACCAGTATTATCATTATTATTATATTTTCATTATAGACTTAAACTTTTCAACGTTCAGTCTGCAAGTCTCGGTGAATTTACTAACCACCATCATAATCCTTTATTTGTAACTAGTTCTGTGCCCTCGTTTAGTTCTATATCTCTTATCTTTAAATCATTAGAAATTGAGTCTAACCATCGTCGTCTTGGTCTCCCTCTACTTCTCTTACCCTCCAACAGAGTCCATTGTTCTCCTAGGTAACCTATCCTTGTCCATTCGCCTATCATGCACCCACTCCCGAAGCCTGTTCATGCGTGCAGCTTCATCCATCGAGTTAATTCCCAACTTAGCTTTCATCTCATCATTCCGAGTAGCATCCTACCATTCTCGCTACTTTCATGTCCGTTACTTCTTGGTTTACGAATGAGATATTTTATGTCCACCCAGCGTTCACTCCTATAAAGCAGAGTTGGTGTGAAACGAGTCATTTTCCTTTGGTAACTGACTTCCCTTTTATAGAATACTATTGATCGTAACTTTGAACTCATTGGATTAGAGATGCTGCACTTTGATTCAGTCTCACTTACCATACCACCATTCTGGGAGAACACACGTCCTAAATACTTGGCATTATGTACCTGTTGCAGATTTGTATTCCCAACCTGACATTCAATTCTTTTAAATTTCATACTATACACATTGCACCTATTTCCAAGTTCGAAAATATTAGACTGCAGGCTTTCGGAGCATTCTTCTGTTGGTACCAGTTTGGCATAGACCAAACTGCTTACTACATTTTCACCTAACTGAATCCCTCCCCACCACTTAATACCTTTCATTAGATGATCCATGTAAACTGTAAAGCACAAAGGTGAAAGATTACAACCCTGTCTAACCCCTGTAAGTACCTGGCACAAAAAACTTATTCTACCACCAATTCTCACTGCAGTCCAATTGTCAGCATACATGTCTTTGATTGATTTTAATAATTTACCCTTAATCCCATAGCCCCCAGTACGGTGAACATCTTTTCTCTTGGTACTCTGTCGTATGGCTTCTCTAGGTGTACGAAACATAAATATAACTGTCTTTTCCTCTCGTAGCATTTTTCAATTACCTGACGCATACTGAAAATATGATCCTTATTATTATTATTATTATTATTATTATTATTATTATTATTATTATTATTATTAAAAGGAGGTGAAGTGCATCGTACAGCTGGTAGGGAATTTGTCCTAGTGCTCCCACCGTTACCAGAACAACAACAAATACAACAACAACAATGACATCTCCATCTGTTCCCAGATCTCTTCTACTTCTTTTGCCAGAAGCAGGTTCTTATGGACCTTTTCCCTGGTCATCTTGTGGATGTTCCCAGGAGCTGAGATTGCAGTACGGATTAGATATGTGACCCTTGTCATCTTGCGGGTGGTGTTTATAGTAAGGTGTGTAATCTATACTAATATTAGAAAGAGGAAAACTTTGTTTGTAACGAATAGACTTAAAAACTACTGAACCGATTTTTAAAAAATTCTTCACCTATAGAAAGCTACATTGCCAGGGAGTAACATGGGCTGTATTTTATTTTCAAAACAATTCGCGGTGGGGGGCGCGGGGGGTGGGGTGAATAAAATAATAGGCTACTATAGGCAAAATATCGAATTTGTCGTATAAGGAAGAGACAAAGCTCAATTTTATTCTCTTGACGCAAAGAACAAAACTCGGGAAGCCCTACGGGCCCGAAAACCATGTTTTAAGGCCGTAAAATCAACCGTTACGGAGATATTGGCACCACACTGCCCCTGCTCTAGGAATCGGATAAAGGAAATGAACTGCCGTAACCATGGCAACGTCAGTTCCAGGATTCTAGAGCAGTGAGATTATGCATGTACGTTTGGGCATAGCTGCCAACCAAAATTGGTACACATAAGACTTACTATCTGGAAAAAGTATACTGTTGTGTAAGAAGGCACTCATAGGACTCCTTTGGGCGGAGATGGAAAAGGGGTGCAGTATAAAAATCTTATCTTACTATATATAAAAATGGATGTGTGTGTGTGTAAATGACACGTCTCCTAAACCACTGGAGCAATTTCAACCAAACCTGGTACACATATTACTTACTATCGGGAGACGAGCACTGTGGGGGTAAGCCATCCCTAGCGTCCTTAAGGGAGGGGGTACAGGGTGTTAGTTGTAAAAATAATCGAGAATAGTGTCGAATTCATAGTTTTCGGGGTCGCTGAGTTGACAATTAATACTCCAGAATTTTTTAAAGTCCAAGTTCAGTCCCTTTTTAGGTGGGGAGCGAATGGGGGTGAGATATAGAAATAATTAAAAACAGTTTCGAATCCATAGATTTCAGGGTCTCTGAGATGAATAGTAATACTCCGAATTTTTTACAGGTCCAAGTGGGGGCGAAGGGGGTGAGATATAAAAATAAGCGAAAAACTATATATAAAATATTTTCTTCTTCTTCTTCTTCTTCTGACTGTATAAAAATGGATGTATGTGTGTGCGTGGGTGGGTGTGTGTGTGTGGGTGTGTAAATGACACATCTCCTTCTAAACCACTGGAGCAATTTCACCAAACTTGGTACACTTATCAATTAGTATCAGGAGACAAACCGCATGGGGGTAAGACACCCCTAGCACCCTTATGGAAGTGGGCGAGGGGGGTATAAAATAATCTAGAACAGTATCGAATCCATAGTTTTCTTGGTCGCTGAAATGAATAGTGACACTCCAAATTTTTTAAAGTTCATGTTCCGCCTCCTTTGGGGTGAGTGTGAGGGGGGGAGTGAGATATAAAAATAATCGAAAACAGTGTCGAATCTACAGTTTTCGCGGTCACTGAGATGTGGGGGGCGAGAAGGGGACAGTCTCATTGACAGTTGAAATCCTGTACATCGTATCTGTTGTGCGACGGCTAAATACATATAGTTACCACTTATTAATTTTTGACAGGATCAAATACTTCCCAGTCGATTCGAGCTTCTATAAAGGGGAAGTTTTACCCGAAAATTAAATAATCTAAAACTTAAAATCAAACAAATCTAAATAATTCTTAAACTACATTATAGATCGTAACATATCAATCTGCAAGTCAAAAAGTAATTCTATAAAAATTCACTTCACACACAAATGGTAATGCAAATCTTAAAGGGAAATATTCAGAAACTATCCGGGCAACGCCGAGTACTACAGCTGGTGGTTGATAAGACCTTTGTCTAAACATATTACTTAGACAACGCTGCCAAGCTGCTGGCTGTACTCAGCAGGGGCAAGTGTATAGCAGCCACTTCTGATGTTCTCTATATTTTCTCCGCCCTCTACGGATGTTGTTAGATAGAGCTTGTTCAATGATGATATATTTTGGCAGTTCTTTGTGGCTACCACTTGATCTTATACGATTACCATGAATCCTTCTGTTTCAATTTGAACCATTTACATGATACGTCAACGTGAATATCTGGCTGGTCTCAGGAAGCCAGATATCTGCTATGGGGCTGTTTATTTTTCCATCTTCTCTGCAGTGTTATCGTCGATCTTGGTTTCTATTGACAGCAGTCGGTCTACTGGTCTGAGGGCCTGATGGCACACATCAACTCTACATTATTATTATTATTATTATTATTATTATTATTATTATTATTATTATTATTATTATTATTATTATTATTATTATTATTATTGTACCGGGAGGTACACCCCAACGCCGCGCATTTAAATCTAGCGCTAAATAACTCCTCTAGTGGAGAAACCGTGAAATTGAAACTAGACCAACTTATAAATGTACTCAGAAGATGTCACCACTAAAATATGATATAATTTTGTTATTGTGAAGTTTCCGGCACTGACTATTTCTACTTGTTTTGTTCGCCATTCATCAAGAAGTTTGGACTTTCTTCCATAGATGTCACTACAAAAAAAACCATGATCATGCACCCTGGTGTGAAGTGAAAGAACTTTGGATTTAACGAAGTTTTGTATTCATAAGGTTTGTTTTACAATTGAGGTTCATTTACTTTTGGGTTGGCAATATTTATCTTTTCCTTCCGCCAGTTTTGAATCCAGCCAATCCCAAATTTCTGTAATTAATTTTCCACCTATCATAGGCTTCTTCTCCGATTCTGAGTGTCACTTTTGAACTCAACCAATAACATTCTGTGGGTGTGGCTTGATCTTTCATGAATGATTTCGAACTTTCCCCGAGGGTTTATAAACTGCGGCTTTTCACGTCTCTTGGCCATTAGATCGTCATCTAACTAAGTGTGTGTGTCAAGCAGGAGGCGGGCGGCGCCTCTTTCATCAGGCAGCAGTACAGCGACAAGGTAATGGCCACATCTTTATTTCTTGCTAGCTCCGCAGTTTAATCTGAGGGAAAGGTCCGAAACATTATCTATGTAACCTAATTTTCCTAAAAATGTAACTTTCTGCCGGCTAATGTAAAAACATAAAATATTTAACTGTAAATCGGGGATAGAGAGTGATGTACCCTCTCGAGCTCCCCTTCATATTAGTTTGAGGTGACTACTCACTACAAGACTATACTCAGCAACAACAGATGAGGTTCAACAACCTTAAGATACATGTGGTCATAAATTGCAACAATCCTGATAATGGAGACTAGATTAGCTATGAAAGCTTCATTCAAATAACACATATTTTGTTTATATAATGTAAAACTGATTGGATAAACAGTGAAAGTAGTTAGATCCATTTACCCCGGCACCTTCTTTCACCTCTACGTTCCACGCGAAACCCCGGAACAATTATTATTATTATTATTATTATTATTATTATTATTATTATTATTATTATTATTATTATTATTAAAGACGGTTTCTTGTAATTTCCCACTTTCACACGAGACAAATGCTGGGTTCTTTCCTTATTTAAGGCTACGGTCGCTTCCTTCCCAGTCTCTCGTAGCCACAAGACCTGCGACATACGGAAAAAGAGAGAAGACTGGATTTGCAGGTATTTAAATTTGACGCGGTTCGGACTGCCTGTGTGTCAATTTTCACGTTCCGTTTTATTCTGCCAGATACTAGGGAAACCGAGAAACCGAGCCTCTGTGGCTCAGACGGCAGCGCGTCGGCCTCTCACCGCTGGATACCGTGGTTCAAATCCCGGTCACTCCATGTGAGATTTGTGTTGGACAAAGCGGAGGCGGGACAAGTTTTTCTCCGGGTACTCCGGTTTTCCCTGTCATCTTTCTTTCCAGCAACACTCTCCAATATGATTTCATAGCATCTACCAGTCATTAATATATCACTTTGGGAGTGGCGACCCCATTGTACTAACAGCCTATATATGCTTCATTCATTCCATCCCTGACCCGGTCAATGACTGGAAAACAGGTTGTAGGTTTTCATTTTCACTAGGGAAACCGAGTGACCTATTGTTGAGTTTTAATATTTTTATCTGGTAAACATCAAATGTGTCTCCCGAGATCGTTTGCCTGCCGACGTCGTTCTATATGGAGTGCTGAATGATTTTCTCACCCGTCAAAATCGATTGTCTCTAACGGATTTGAACACGCTGTCTTGGAAACCAGAGGCCGAAATTCTATCGCTGAACTTCTGAAGAAAGTAAAATGTAAATCCACAGCCTGTTTCCAGTCATTTGACCGGGTCAGGAATGGAATGAATGAAGCTCCGTTCTAGCGGCGAGGAAGGGAATTGTGCCGGCTGCCGAAGCCTGTCACACTCCTCTGGGGCAATGATTAATGAATGATTAATGGAATAAAATAATCCGGCTCTATGGCTAAATGTTTAGCGTGCTGGCCTTTGGTCAGAGGGGTCCCGGGTTCGATTCCCGGCAGGGTCGGGAATTTTAACCATCATTGGTTAATTTCGTTGGCGCGAGGGCTGGGTGTATGTGTCGTCTTCATCATTTCATCCTCATCACGACGCGCAGGTCGCGTACGGGCGTCAAATAGGAAGACCTGCACCTGGCGAGCCGAACATGTCCTCGGACACTCCCGGCACTAAAAGCCATACGCTATTTCTTTTCATTTCATGGAATGAAATGGTATTGGAGAGTGTTGCTGGAATTAAAGATGACAGGGAAAACCGATTTTTCTGGATAGACTGGAATATACTAAAGGAAAAGTAGTGGTGGTAGTTATTATTGTTTTAAGAGGAAGTACAACTGGGTTGAAAATAGTATATGGAATGTTTCTTGCAAGTAAGAGCTATTGTTTGTTGGTTGGATCAATTCCTGGAAATCAGGCTGCTGTTTTCATGGAAGCAGAGGGAATTCTGCAGTTTTTTGTCTGTAGACTTCGGGGAATTTTCTCCAAGTTATTTACCTCTATTCAAGTACGCTCCCTCGAAAGCAGGTTTTTCTCACAAGACTATACTCAGCAACAACAGAAGAGGATTCTCATTCAACAACCTTAAGATACATGTGGTCATAAATTGCAACAATCCTGATAATGGAGACTAGATTAGCTATGAAAGCTTCATTCAAATAACACACATTTTGTTTATATAATGTAAAACTGATTGGATAAACAGTGAAAGTAACTGTAGTGTTTATGTCTTGCACAGAGTCCATCCTCTCCTAGGAGTATGCAGTGTAACCATAATGAGTTCAGGAACTATTCAGCATTTTACAGTAGTTAATTTTTAGGTTTAAGATTTCGAAGAATTAAAATTGCTTTAACTCTACATTAATTGCAGCCTGTAGCAATCATAATAAAAGTGTTTCTGTATGTAATGTAGATGCTATTAATTAAGTCATATTTTGTATTTTATAGGTCATATTTTTATGTTTCTAGGTCATAAATGCATATTACATACATTTTTAGGTTGTAGAGATCCGCCCCCTGGCGGTCATGATCGTAAAGGCGTCAAGTCTATATGCTCTGACACCGTGGTTAGTCGGTTCGTACCCCGTTGGTGAAAAAATGTTTCTTCTTGTGAATCTTGGCCGGCAAGGTAGGAGAAGTGGTGGTATACAAGTTCTAATCATGAGATTGCGTGCCAAAAGCCTGGATTTAATTCCAAACTTCTCCGCAGTTTTCATAGTTTATGGAGTGAGGACATACGACGCTGTTGATGGTGATTCGTCCGTCGGAAGGAACCGTTAAGCCTTGAACAGCCTCCTTGATGTTATTCTACAGGAGCAGGCGAATTTTAAAACGTTTGTCATAAATATCTCAGGCTTGTATTTCTATTTCCAAAACAAATACCCTGCATCGTAACGGATATTCACTGTAGGGAAACATGAATATGAACTAGGAAGACTGGATCACACACAACAATACACACCGCACCATCAACCACCACAGAAACGCGCAATAGTGAATACAGGAAGGAAACACTTGGTCGTCCGGTGCTTTTGTGTTGACAGTCATGCAAACTGCCTCCTTGAACTGTCGACACCACTGCTTCGTACTGCCTTCGAAACGCACGTTCCACGCTAACAACAGATACGCTTCTTATGTTCT